>NW_014577201.1:66497-74140 GCF_000485595.1 Priapulus caudatus | reverse complement strand
GAGAGAGAGAGAGAGAGAGAGAGAGAGAGAGAGAGCGAGAGCGAGAGAAGAGAGAGAAAGAGGGAAGCCGAGAGAAGCAGAGCGCAGAGAGAAACAAGAGCCGAAAGAGGAGAGGGAGCGAGAGAGAGAGGAGAGAGAGAGAGAGAGAGTGCGAGAGAGAAAGAGAGGGAGAGAAAGATCGAAAGAAAGAGAGCGCTATAAGGATACCAGTGAAAGATGAAGACAACTCGTGGCAGTTTCTTATTTCTGTGGCAACTATAGCTTCTCTGTTTTAAGTATAGAGGGCGCATCAATGCCAATTGGCCATATGACGCAAACTCACCGCGCGCACCGCGCGCACCGTCTCTCTCTCTCTGCTCTGCCTCTCTCTTCTCTTCTCTCCTCTCTCTCTCTCTTCTCTCTCTTCTCTGCTCCTCTCTCTCTCTCTCTCTCTCTCTCTCTCTCTCTCTCTGTGTTGTGTGTGTGTGTGTGTGTGTGTGTGTGTGTGTGTGTGTGATGGTGTGTGTGTTCTGTGTGTGTATCGTGTGTGGTGTGCGTGCGGCATTGTGTGTGTGTGTGTCTGTTGGTGTGTGTGTGTGTGTGTGTGTCGTGTGCTGTGTGTGTGGTGTGTGTGTGTGTGTGGGGTGGGTTGTGTGGGTGTGTGTGTGTGTGTGTGTGTGTGTGTGTGGTGTGTGTGTGCGTATTTGTGTGTGTGTGTGTGTGTGTGGTGTGTGTGTGTGTGTCTGGGTGTGTGTGTGTGTGTGTGTGTGTGTGTGTCTGGTGTGTGTGTGTGTGTGTGTGTGTGTGGTGTGTGTGTGTGTGTGTGTGTGTGTGTGTGTGTGTGTGTGTAAATGTATGTGTGTGTGTGTGTGTGTTGTTGTGTGTTGTTGTGGTTGTGTGTGTGTGTGTGTGTGGTGTTGTGTGTGTGGTGTGTGTATGTGTTTTGTGCTGTTTGTGCGTGTCTATGTTTGTGTGGGGGAGACGTGCCCATTGACGAATTCTTTCTGCAACTACCTTGGACGCGGTGTGGTGGTTTATTTGTGTGTGTGTGGGGGTGTTGTGTGTGTGTGTGTGTGTGTGTGTGTGTGTGTGTGTGTGTATGTGTTTGTGTGTTTGTGCGTGTCTATGTTTGTGTGGGGGGGAGACGTGCCCATTGACGAATTTCTTTCTGCAACATACTCAGCCTTTCATTAAATCAGCCATCAATTGACTTAAATAAATTATCATTTAAAGTCAGTAATCATTGGTGCACCGACGCGTGTGCCGGTGTATCTCTGGCTCGTTAATACCACGAGCGACCTAATCACAAGCTATCAATGCATTGGCAATCTACACGCATTAAGCCTGGCCGTGGTGAACTCCAGATGATTGAATTAATATAAGTTGATCGATCATTGAGTTGCTCCCATGAGTATATATGTATGTAGTGTATGTAGACAGTACTAGACCATATGGTATCCATCTATACATTAGCGTAAATAAACTGTTGTTGCTGTAAGTGAACCTAAGTAAAATAAATTAACATTACGCCAAATCCTTAGAATATAAAAGTTGAATTGAAAATATTGAATTTTGAATATTAAATATTGAAATAAAATTAAAATTTGAATTAAAAATATGTGATAGCACAGCCTATAGCTGAAAGGACGCGTTTATAAATTTTTAACGCGGAAATGTGATTCGTAATATGTAGAAACCCGCCGATTCACGTACGCATTCGGTCTCAGACCGCGCCAACGTACGCGCTAAGAAAATAACATCGATGCGCGTAAGAAAAATACGACGAATGCACATGCGAAAATGCATGGAAGCAATCAAAAAGCACGTAATAACTAGAGCACTCAGATCAATCCGTTCGACAGACGAATAGGGCTTCTTTGAGCCATGCATGCAAGCCATGTGTACACACGCACAGCTTTCAGGAGACACGCTATCACGGCCGATTCGCGTGTCTGTGGGGGTGAGTGTGGGGGACGCTCTATCAACAAATAGGGAAATTGAATGAACCTGCAACTTAACTTTCATTACACAAATATGATTGTATCACTCTATCAAAATAAAATTACTCGGCGTTCCATTATTACGTTTGCCGAGCTCCAGGGGGCGACCAGCGGCGAGTGGTGGCGCCTCGATCGCGCGTCGGCTCGTGTCGGTTCACCTCACGTAGACGTCGGCTGACGCAGCAACGCGTCAGACCGCTCTTAGGCCGACGCGTCGATTCGAAACACGGAAAAAACAGGATTGACAAAATTCAGAGACGTACGGTGTTCGTTGGTCGAATTCAGGTTACATGCGATATAAACGGTGTGTGTAAGTGCATGTGTGTGTGTGTGTGTGTGTGTGTGTGTGTGTGTGTGTGTGTGTGTGTGTGTGTGTGTGTGTGTGTGTGTGTGTGTGTGTGTGTGTGTGTGTGATTGTGTGTGTGTGTATATGTGTGACTCCGTGCGCGGTTGTATGAGCTTGAATTGTTCGGTGAACCTTCGCGTCCTGTGTTTATACAGTTGAGTGCTTATGAGAACGTCAGGTTACACCTCTCAATAATAATGGGGGTGTTTATATCTTGATTTTCATTAATTGAGTTAGTAAACGCCTATCGAACCTGATAATGATTACACTATTATATAGTGATGAATTCATGAGCACGTGATAATGAAAACAACGAAAAGTACGAATAGAAACCATGTTTACATCGACCTGTAAGCATTAAAAACACCCCTTGTGTCAATAAGTATAACTATCGTAAAGGTAAATCAGATACGCGTGCATATTGGGGTATACATCGATGCATCGTTTTCAACAACCGTAATATAGGCCTACCGCACACGTATCCTACTAGCGTTCTGAAACCTGAAATATGTCTTAATTCCGAAACACTTGGACACTGGCCCAGACGTTACGGATAAGGGATTGGGGATCTTTTATTGTACTAACTCTAACAATGGGTATGAATGCCGGTAGGTACGGTCACGACATAGGGCACTTTATTTGGCGCGCCAATCGCGTCACGCGCATGCGCACAATTGCTTAGCTTCGACAATTAACTACGTCACGGTGATTTTTGATCGAACGCGACGTAGAATTCGGATAAAGCGTGGTGTTAAGCTTGGACGTGTGAGATCTATATATATCTCGGGGAAGTCGCATTTACCAGGATCTATAACGGCGCTAACCGCCACGCTTGCTCTGCAGCATAATTACAGGAAATGTACGCCGGGGCTTGAGCCAATATTTATGCGCTCTTCTCACCTAATCGGCCGTTGTTTGCGGTATTTTACGCCAGCTGACAAGCCGTTATTAGCTATAAACGTTGTCAAATGGCCGGTAGCACGGAAGGTTAGCTTCCCCGACAGACGGACAGCGCGCTAAACTATATGCCGATTGAATAATAAGTGCGATGCTTTTTTTCGGCCCGTGGAAATTAAGTGAAATACCGAGGGCCATCGCTGTCAATGTAACGTAGCAGGATGCGCGCATACAAAAGTCACGACAAGGTCAGTGAATACTGACGTACCTGTGTGTGCGTGCGTGCGTGTGTGTGTGTGTGTGCGTGCGTGCGTGCGTGCGTGTGTGCGCGTGCGTGCGTGCGTGCGTGCGTGTGTGTGTGTTGTGGGTCTGTGTGTGTGTGTGTGTGTGCCAGCCGGGCGGATCCGGGGGGGGGGCAAGGGGTGCGCACCCCCCCCCCCCTAAAAATTTTGAGTGTGCCCTTTTTTCTGGCCCACGGAAATTTTTTTTTCTCCAATTTTTAAAAAATTCATATAGATTTTTAAGCAGAAAAAATACTGAAAAATAAGTTGAATGTTTTCCGAGAGTTTTTTAGGGGGGAACGGGGCCGACCCGACTTGTTTTCTTGGGCCTGACAGATCGCCGCCCAGGCTGCGCCACCGTTGATTGCTTTGTTATAGACTGGTACCCTCCTGGGTAATAACCCCCCTCTGTATTTTGGCTTCAATAATTTCATTCTAATAGTATTTCGATGTTATCTTTGCATTTTTTTACTTAAAACGTACTTAGTAGTAGCTATTACTATATTCTCTCTGGCAAGAGCCCACTCATTTGGTCTAATATTTGGTAAAAGTAAGTACTACTGGCACAGGGCGTGTACGGGGGTGGGGGGTCCAGGGGGTCGGGTCTAATTCAAAATTTTTCTGGGCGAGAGCCCCAGACCCCCCTTCGCGTGCTCCAAGTTTGGGTTACGGTTGGACCCTTCCCTGGTACAAATCCTGTACACGCCCCTGTGGCAACAGTAATACTGAGTATGTTTTAAGTAAGATAATATATCAGTCATTGAAATTCAAGTTGAAGTTCAAGTTTTATAGTAATGTATAAACGGAAAGCTACTAAATTAGTACATGTAAATGATTTTAATTTTATTTTGTAATAAAAGTGTGTTCAACACATCTCTCGCAGTTTGATTTCACCGGTACAGTATATTTTGTCGCTCTGATGTGCAGTTAATTTCAAGAAAGTTGATGGTTTTTGTGGCTTTGTGGATTTTGCCTTGTACTGGAATTGTCTGTTTCATTGCTATGACAAGACTTGGAAGTACAAAAAATTTTCGCCTCATATGCTCTGAAAGTGCATAAAAAGGAGTCTGATTTTTAAAAAATGTCTGGGGGAGGCCCCCCCGACCCCCACCGGTTCCTTCGCACCTGCGGTCTTCGCGCACGAAGCGGCTGCGCAGCCGCCGCTTCAGTTGCCCCTAACAAAATCTCAAAGTGCCCTTTCCCACCTGCACCCCCCCCCCTAGACAAAATCCTGCATCCGCCCCTGGTGTGTGTGATAGCGCGTGAGCGTGCGTGCGTGCGCGGGTACGGAGGTAAGAGAAGTAGATGAGAGAAAGCGTACGGAAAAGATAAAGGTGGCAACAACGAGTCATGCATGTTCACAGTATGATGTGACTTAGAGAGACTGCCTTGCGGGGGAGACGCAGAGCATAATTTAACCAAACCCCTAAATACAAATACATTAGTAAATGTCAATACACCTATAAACCTGACTTTCGTGTCCTGTCTCAATAGAATATATCAGACTAACATCCAGCAGAGTAACTAGCAATTTTTCTGCCGACAGACTGTTGTGACGTAATAATAATTATAATTACATTCTAACCTAATTTAACAACGTAGTTAGGTTTATCGTCCATGCAACATATGTACTGTTCACGTTTATGTTTCTGAAATAATAATACAATTATATTAATGAAAGGTTTCCCTCCCGCTCTCCCCTCTGTCTCTATTATTGTATGTCTGTCTGTCTGTCTGACTGTCTGCCTGCCTGCATGCCTGCCTGCATGCCTGCCTGCATGCCTGCCCTCTCTTTCTCTCTCTCTCTCTCTCTCTCTCTCTCTCTCTCTCTCTCTCTCTCTCTCTCTCTCTTTCTCTACCTCGTCTGCTCTGTCAATTTGTTTTTCGCGCCTCTCGCTCTCTCTCTCTCTCACTCTTAATTTTCTTATCCCATTTCTCGTACGCTTGTTTTTTTTTTACTTTTCTCCCTCTTACTAGTTCCTGCTCTCCCACGCTGTCTCTTTTTGTATTACTCACTCTATCTAGCTGTCTGTTACTGTTTCTAGCGCTCCCCGCACACAATCTGCTTCTCTTTCTCTCTCTCTCTCTCTCTCTCTCTCTCACGCGCACGTGCTTGTTTTTCCTATGTTACCCTGATCTTGTTGTCTCTATTCCCACGTGAAATCTATATATTTCTTGCTTATGTCTACCGCGAGGATAAACGTACAGACGCTATAGGACATCAAATGCCAGCGACTAAAAACAGACAGCGACGTTGTTGTCGTTGAGTAGCTGACTGTGATCGTATTTGCCATCGACACCCTTATAACTATTATCTCACAAATAAATTAAGCAATTAAGAAATTAAGACAAATGTAGTCTCACCTGTTAGCGTGCACATTACTGATTACTCCAACGTAAAAATTATTACGAGTTTCTTCTGTCTCACGCTAGTTTTGTTGAGATATCTTAACAAATATGTTTTCAAATGCGGATCGGTGCGCATATTGGAGAAAGAAATGATGCGCGAGTGTTCTATGACATGCTAGCCTTACTATATATACTTGGTGTTATCATGGAGTACCGGTAAATATCAGAGCAGTCGAGAAAATATGAAAACGGGTGGGAACAAACATGAAAAATCCGCGCTTTATTATTTATCGTCTAAACGTTAACAATCACTCGTTTACGATGAAAATGAACTGATATAGTCAGTCTGGATATTCTACACAGGTACTTTGACTAATATTACATGAATAAAAATACATGTAAGGGCATGCGAAATGCCCTTACATGTATTTTTATTCATGTAATATTAGTCAAAGTACCTGTGTAGAATATCCAGACTGACATTTATACGTGAAAATTTTTGCATCTGTGATTAACATATTGAGACGTCTAATGAAGCAATAATGATTCAATAAGACACTTGACACTATATATGTTTATTCATCGCATACAGTAGCAGTGCCACCACAATGCCGAACAGCTGGTCTCTAAAATATTTATGGCGAAATCGTCTGCTTACATCTCGAGCCAGGTATTAATTAGATCATTCGATCAAAACTGACAAGCTTCCCATTTTGTATCGGGAAACAAGAACACAATGTGCAATATTTCGTCTGCTATTTAACATCACGTGCGACAGCGACTCTCCAGAGACAACGGCTCGCAGAGAGTGCGTAGAGAAGCATGGGTCGGTGGAGCTATAAGAATCGGCTACACAATGCAGCTTAAAGTTCGCCCGCAAAACCTAATACAATGTTCTATTATCATAATGATTGCAGCTTTGATGGAGCGCCCGGTGCGCGTCAACTGTATAAACACGACGGATGAATGACGTTCATGCATGCATGCTTTGTTTTCGTGCATATAGTATGCGTTATGATAATGATAAATAATTAAAGTGCTAGCGCGATCATCGTGCGCGTTCTGTTGAGTTTATTTGAAGCGTGTTAGGGAAATTCGTCGACGAAATCCCATTTAAATACAAAATATAACAATATTATATAATTAATATATTTAATTTATTATGTATAATTATTCAATGCAATTCATAGATGATCCCACACGTTCTAAGGTGATTTTTATGTAAATTTAAAAAATACTTGACATGTGTTAACTTTGATTTAAGTACTTAAGCTAAACTATACAGAAAACGTCAGGAAAATCACAATGAGGTCAAGATGAGAATGTATAATTTCAATATAATTATTAAAAAATTACTTTAGCCCGCCTGAAACTCGCCGTCATATTGTTAACCTGCCACTGAGAGACCGATATTATAGAGCATTACTCGACTGGTTCTTACATTATGGGTGATTAGACACCCCATATTAACAGTTTACGCTTGTAACCGCCGATTTCATGCCACTGGTCCGATTGCGAGAGAAGATTCTTGTATACTTTGGAGATTCATAGTCAAATACACGCACAGGCGCATAACACACACAGATGCGTAACGCACACACAAACGCACACGTACACGCACACGCACACACGCACGCGCACGCATACGAACACGCACACGCACACGCACGTGTACACGCACCCGCACACGCACACGCACACGCACACGCACACGCACACGCACACGCACATGCACACGCACACGCACACGCACACGCACACGCACACGCACACGCACACGCACACGCACAC
>NW_014577201.1:62034-65433 GCF_000485595.1 Priapulus caudatus | reverse complement strand
GTGGGTCTACTTATGTATGTAGGTCTATATGGGTGTGGGTGTTTGTGCGTGTGCGTGTGTGTGTGTGTGTGTGTGTGTGTGTGTGTGTGTGTGTGTGTGTGTGTGTGTGTGTGTGTGTGTGTGCATGCTGTGTGCTTGAGAAAAGAATATCTTGCACGTGCGATGCGACCATGAATTGCTATCATGTGATTCTAGAATTATGTTACGTGCTGTGATTAGCATCATATGCACCATCAGCGGTCATCGCAGCAGGGCGATGGACACGCCGGAATCACACGCGCATTAAAATTTTAATGACATGTGTGCGTCCGTCGCATCCGGGCCGATACGCGATAGCTCTCAAAGTGTAAAGTCACACTAAAATGCCCTCCTGCGTTCCGACCGCCAATATATAATAGCGAGGTCAGTGCGGGACGCTATTGTGTCGGCTGAAAGGATGCTCAACGAATAATACTTCCTGCTCGTGTCATTATTGTCAGCGGGCGCAATTCATGGCCCGCCGCTGATGACGCCATAAACCGGGGCGTGTAGTGCAGTGATGACGCGCGCGCTGACTTCTTCTGCTAAGGTGCGGCAAGATCGGGCGCGGCTCTTGGTAAAACGCTTCACTGTTACACTGTTAATGCTGCCGTATATCTTTATGCCATATCTATCGTCATCGTTAGATGATGTCCCTTCTCGTCGTCGTCGTCGTCATCGTTCGTCGTCGTTGTCGTCGTCGTCGTCGTCGTCGTCGTCGTCGTCGTCGCCGTCGTCGTCGTCATCGTTCGTCGTCGTCGTCGTCGTCGTCGTCGTCGCCGTCGCCGTCGTCGTCGTCGGCGTCGTCGGCGTCGTCGTCGTCGTCGTCGTCGTCGTCATCGTTCGTCGTCATCGTTCGTCGTCGTCGTCGTCGTCGTCGTCATCGTTTGTCGTCGTCGTCATCGTCGTCGTCATCGTTCGTCATCATCGTCGTCGTCGTCGTCGTCGTCGTCGTCGTTTTCTGCAGCGTTATGATTTACAGTGAGCGTCCACATTTGTTCACAATCGCACTATTTGTTTGTCTCGCAAATAAAATCTGTTTGAAAATTGTAAGTGGTATGATGAATGATGAATTATGTAGCTGTGGTTACGGGCTCATTGAGATATGTGGAGATAATACACTCGAGTATAGATATCTATGGGCGTAACATGTAACATTTGTGTGTAACATAAGATGTTCTAACCACTTGTGGGAAATTCGTTTTCGAACGCTTGTGTACGAACTCTATTCTTTGAACATCTAGTCATTTATAATGAATAAAATTAATGTCGTGCGCAGACTAGGGCTTTTTGTACATCTTAATTGTATATTTATCATCACGTTTCTCTACGCCTCCAGCACATATGCGCCATCTACTGGTGACATTAGTCTTTGTTAATTTCGTAACTGTTATCTTCATCGTCTTAATTACATACTAGCTGCAATTCTTGTCACATAACAATAGATATGTGAATGCTCAGTTGTACATTTGTCGTTATATATTTATACAAAGTTTAATTAAATGTAGATTTTCATTTGCCTAAGCGCACACTCACATCGGCGTTCATATTTCAAAAGACACATTTACATGTGTAAGGAACTGCTTTCTATGATTCGTCTGCTATCAGATTTACCATGTTACTTATACTGTTTGACTTTACTAGTAACCTGCCATCGTAGTTATCGTCATCGACATTGTACTAGTTGTCGTTGTCGTTATTAGCATCGTTGGTATCGTTGTTGTCATCGTCGTCGTCATCATCATCGTCGTCGTCGTCATCGTCGTCATCGTTGTCGTCGTTGGCGTCATTATTAACACTCTCAGTACTGCATGTAGCCACTGACTACAGTACTGTGTACTCAGTAGCCACGTTGACACCACTGTTAGTTGCATATAGTGATAAAAATCCCCAACCCCCATCACCGCACCGCTTTTCGCTTTTTAGCGATGGTGACGCGCGACCGGAGCCCGGCGGTCTTTCGCTGTATTACGAATGAGAAACACTCTCCCGCGTGTATTAGTCCTGAGTCCGCGAGCAAGCCGGTATCTTTCTTCAGATCAATAGGTATGGGAGACTGCGTTCGGTTACTTAGTACTATTTGCTCTGGCTGGTGGACAGATAATCACCGGTCTATAAGCCTCAGCCACGCATCGCCTCTGTCAACAGTCGCTGCAGCAAGCACATTATTAATGATTAAAATGCCAAGCGAAGCATTAACTGACGACAAATAATTGACGCGAAATCTAATTTCGCACAATCAATAGATTAAATATTTTGCGAACAATATTAAATAACGATAGCTCGTCATGCTTGTAATCAACAGTTTAGAATCGCTGGCGGTGCTCACCACCGCTGCGGCTGCGGAGCCGGCGAGCGTGCAGGCGATATGCTGCAAGCAAAAAACGTGCCGCACTCATGGGACACACGGAATGTTGCAGAACGGAAGATGCTACCTCGTCCGTGTCTAAAGCTGCATATATATATATATATATATATATTCCTCGGGAGAAATATATTACCGCTAACAAGCTATTTCGTTAAAGCGTATCGTCTTTTTCAATCTCGGTTATATGCATTCCTATTAGATGTTCGTTTGATCATCATGATTTTAGCATCAAAACGGGGCAGGGTTATCTCATTTTGCGTTTAGACTGTGATCCGTCTAAGAGATATTATATCTTGCTTAATAGGTAATGTGCAAATATGCTGAAACCATGAAGCGGAGGAATAGCGAGCACGTAGCACTCCGAAAAGGGGAAACTTGCGTGTGATGATGGATTTAAAGTAGAAAATTGCACGATGCCTCCGCAATAAATTTATGCTAATATGCCCGAAATGAACGTTTGTTCGCTAAACCCTTTGAAACAACCCCGTGTCCTATGCACCCTACATAACACATGAACACACGTTTAGTGCGTTCCGTGCGAGCGCACCTAAATAAAATTATGAATCGAGTACGTTGATCAATTATTCACGCACGGGTTCGCGCAGTGTACCATAGTCTCTAATCGAAATTTTTTGCGTCCGCGTCACCTCTAGCGTCACTGACGCGGGGTCTGTTTCGTTGTTAATCGGTAACCATGTTTTTTGGTAACCCGAACCTTTACCTAACGCTCGGCGCGCTCCCGAATGACAACGGCGTCGTAATTAACAGATGAGAAAGTCGATTGATTGAACACAATAGGCGTTGTTAACGCGGAGTGATCCATAAGGTAGATGAGCCGGCTGCAAGTATCAATCAGCGAGAAAGCTCACGCTCTATTGATGGAGCGGCAAGCGGCGCGTTGACAACGGCCAGTGCAGCAGCATCTCACAGCGACACAGACACGCGCGCACACGCACGTACAAGCACACGCACACATACATACATACATACATACATACATACATACATACATA
>NW_014577201.1:59744-60948 GCF_000485595.1 Priapulus caudatus | reverse complement strand
GTGTGTGTGTGTGTGTGTGTGTGTGTGTGTGTGTGTGTGTGTGTGTGTGTGTGTGCGTATACATGCATGTGAGTGCGTGCATTCGTGTTAACGTGTGAATGGCGCTCCACCTTTTTTGGTTCTCTCTCGGCGTTAATCGGTTTTGTCACATTCGCTGCATGAGTTCCCTTATAGTCGTTAACACGTTTCCTGTAAGCGCCTTGTGTGTTTGCACGGCGTATATAGTCGCGTACCTATGCATTATCGAATGCAGAGCTCCTTGATGTTTAGTTTACGCGCTATAGATATTCTGTGCATCCCCATGAACGCGATGCATATGGACGAGCACGCCGCGCCTCGTTAAGTAGAACACAATTAGTACAGCAATTAGTTTAAATTGAAAGAGCGCGGAGCCATATAAGTAATTACATAGAGATGGCTACATATCATGAATGCCCGCATAGTCGCTGGGGAGTATTATACAGCTTGGGCTGAAATATTACGGTATCGGAAGTGAACGCAGGGGTTGCGCATCCCATTTTAATTCTGCTGGGTTGGGGGAAGGGAAATGTTGGCAAATCATGCACTATTATTCTTGGGAGAGGAGTTGGGGGTCGGTCGTAATTTCGTCTTCTGAGAGTCGCGGTGGATAAGTGGGAACACAGCTTGTATACCCCCGTGTTCTCGTTAGATTTCTATGACTACATTCGCAAAAAAACCACTAAGAGCACGAACGTATCAACTTTATCTTACGCAAATTTTGCTCATCTCGCAAATCTTAAGCACATTGCTCGCGTGCGTGCCTGCGTGCGTGCCTGCGTGTGCGGACGTGTGTGTAATATGTGCGCGCGAGCCCGTGCCCGTGTATTAATCTGCTGCCGCATCTGAATCCGTCGTCTGCCAGAGTTCGATCGTCAGCTGCGTTGGTGGAGATATGGAGGAAATCTAATTAAAGCTGAGTGGCTGTAACAGCTTTCAGCTCATAAACCAGTAGACCGGACATATTTACATTTTATTGCAACATAATTTCGTAACTGATGCAAGCGTTTACCTTGCATTTGTCGCCATAAGTGTCTATGTATATATATATATATATATATATATATATATATTCTTGTGTGTGTGTGTGTGTCTACATCAACATCTATATGGTTACCTCGATCTGTCCCCTTGACAATTACTCAACGGTATGTGGTGTGTGTGTGTGTGTGTGTGTGTGCATGTG
>NW_014577201.1:51232-59487 GCF_000485595.1 Priapulus caudatus | reverse complement strand
TCGCTCTCGCTCTCTCTCTCTCTTTCTCTCTCTCCTCTCTCTCTCTCTCTCTCTCTCTCCTCTCTCTCTCTTCTCTCTCTCTCTCTCTCTCTTTCTCTCTCTCTTGTGCGCGTGTGTGTTTGTGTGTGTGTTGCTCTGCCTTACACAGTCATCCAACAAACCCTTATTTATTGCTTATTGGTCTCTAACCTATACGACAACACCCACCCTGCTACGCCTAGGGAGGGATACGGGATTCTATTATAAAGATTTCCTACTATTTTTCAAGTAACCTGGAATCAATACAGCTGTCTCGTTAGCATTACTGCTGCACAGCCGGCTAGCCCTGTATCATCTAAAACCACGATACGTCTACCTCACTACCATTTATATACCGCGCTGCTATTTTAACTACTCTGATAACCCTACAACTCCCACGCTACCCGTTTAGACACGCTGCTGTCACTACAGTTACGCTGCATCGCACATCGTTATCCTACTATCCCCAGGGCTACCCTGCGACCCCCACCGTGCGTCATCGTGTATATATTGAAACGTCCACAGCAAATAATTAAGCATCAATATCGCTTCCGTCTTGTTGCGAAACAATAACTTGATTAGTGCGCACGCCAGATCTCGCCTCTCTCGGGAGATGTTCCGTGTTATTACATAATTTAATCACATTTGCCGGCTTGCTGTAATGACTTTTAATCATGGCCAGCTTGTTTGATGTGGTTACCTGGTTACAGTAAGCATGCGTATCGTTATTAATAAATAAATGTACATTGCTCTTGCAAAAACTCAAGAATTGTACAAAAACGGACTCTGATATTCACAGCTTCGTGTTATTGTTATGTCACGTTAATCACGTTGGTTCTAGAATATAATTAACGACAAAATACACATCGATGTCAGCCGCCATATTGTTGTTCCCACGTGACATTTTATTTTAAACTACAATAACATAATATGTCCTGTTTTATCTCAATGTGATAACATCTAAAGTATTCATCAAATGTAATATCACCTCAAATGTATCCAAGTCAAAAAAACTCACGTGCTTTACTTATATGTTAACATAGATATAATAATTATAAATTATGATGCGTAATATAGTATCACGTAACTAATCAACATAAACGTCACCTATATAATCTCCGAGCTGATGATTTGCAAATATATTCATCCACCTATTGTGCAAATTACCGGTGAAATTGCACCCATTGCTTCACGCAATACTTAACATGATAAACAAATATCACAATTACTGTACTACAGGAAGCAATATTCCATTATTTATTCGCTCGTTTTGCTAGGTTTCGCTTCACTTCTAGCTTACTGCAACTTTGTTGATATGTGAAGATGAAATGTGGTGTGTCCAGGCTATTTTAGAGTCATAGCATATGTACTAGATAAAATGGGATAAAAATTTGATTTCTTATTCGCGGTGGCGTGGTAACTGTAGCAGTTTTGTGGCAGCCACACTATTTTCTGACGTTTGCAAATATAGTCAATGTCTTGAACGTGCTAGAAAAATCGCTAGAGAAAGCATTTTGTATTTTAATCACAAATATTCTACACATATTAATAATATACACTGAATATACGGGACAAATATCATCTATAGACATTTACCATTAAGAATCATCTCGATATTATCATAGCCTCTGTAAAACGTACTTACATACATTCAGATATGTACGTCGGCACATATTCACACGCGCGCACGCAATTATCCACGCAGAGTTATAAACATATTTTATTATTTTCATATCGATGGTTGTAGTTTCAAGTCCTTCCTAGCTGTAATGTTCTATGCGGCTAGAAACCAACATCCTTCCATGTATGGGCGGCAGAGCTTCGCGAGGCTCTAGAAGTAAAAAAACACGAAATAGCGTTTAGATATTGATAATACCATCGTTGTTCATCCATTGACATGCACACATTATACGCGAATCATACGCCATGACCGCATGAGCCATTTTCTACGGAGTATGCTTAGTACCCTCATCGGCACATTTGTCGCTGCCGGTGACGTCACGTTTGTCGTCGTCGTCATCGTCATTGTGACGGGTTCGACGCCGTTAGTCTAAAGCACGGCGTCTCTACCTATATATTTTGCAGTCCGGCGCGAGTTATGACGCAAAATGACGACGGCAGCGACAACAGCAACAAGTGAGATGACGGCAACGACTGCGGCGACAACAGCAACAAGCGCGCGAGGACGGCAACGACGACGACGACGACGGCGAAGAAGAAGAAGAAAAAAGAAGCCTGTGACGACACCGACAGCGGAAACCCGTGACACGGCGACGACATTCGACGTCTACGTATCGCTCGAGGTGTCGTTTACATCTAGCATCATAATCAGCCGAAGGTGCTTTTCTGTAAATGAACTCGAAAGCAATCAAGAAACATGTAAGCTTCAGTGAGTACAGCAAAAAACGCATTAGAAACGTCAATATAGGCCTGCACGCGGTCGTTGATTTACCAATCTTCCTCCCCACCTGCCCCGCACGCCTGCCTCCAATTCATGTTAACCGCAGTGAATAATTCACGGGCAATCAATTAAAAATTAATCCGTTAGATTGATAACTTGTATGTCAGCAAAAGATTTGCTGCGGCCAGTAAAAATATTATTATTAATTAACTGCTTGCCAACTGGTAGCCAGTCTTGCTAGCATCTGCCCCATTAAACACGACTGTACCATTAGCCTAACAAGATATCGTTGGATGCAATCGGTGGCAAAAACTATAGCGTACATGACTTTTAATTTCGGTGCAAACGACGTGAAGGAACGATACGAACGAGTGAGTGAGAGCTTCGTGAAGGGGTCGGCATCGGAACGTTCGTGTTGGGGAGGAATATATTGGACGTAGGAGAGTTGTATGGCTCTGTAAATGAATATAGACAGAAATAGCTAACGTTACTAACGTTGCGGTATACGCTTTATTCCAACTTGTTCTTTTATTGTAACCGAGCAATAGATGCAGTTTCTATGGCATCACTCGACAAACGACATCTCTTCTTGGTTGAATAGATACACGTCCTGTGCGCATATTCTACTTTCGCGGGGCGAAGTATTTCATTTAGAATACCAACATAGATATGTACGTCACTATTCCACCCACGTAAGTCCATGTGATAGTGTAATGCTGAGATATCGTTTGTCTGTATGAAATTATTCGGGATCGGATTATGATAAACCTCCTAATCTCTGCTGCGAACGATTTGACATCGACATGCTAAATTACTGCCCATTACGCAAACAATAACCCCGACAATCCGCATTCTTATTGCAAACCAAACTAACTGAATGTCCTGCAAAGAAAGCATACCGAACGATGTTTAATGTCTTCAGTACAATTGTTGATCAGAGAATTTTTTGTCTGTGTTCTTACGTAATTATTATACATAATTATTACTACGCATATAAAACAGGCGCATCCAGGACCCATTGGGGCCTCAACCCAGCCCCGTATGACATCAGTGCATTCATACAGAGCTCTAAATAATTACAATAATAGTAAGGTTTACAAAAAACGTCGTCGCTATCACGTTTTTCCACGTGCAACCGCGATTTTCTCGTACATTTCACGATTTAATAAACGCTTTTTCGACACAAAGGCTTTAATAAGCATATAAAAAAATACAAATATATCAGTATCACTATTCGACATAGATGAATATGGAATATGTTCTATTTAACTGTTTGATACCGAACCACTGTGATGAATAGTGGTTATTACCTGAGATCAAAATCATGAAGCCCTCCAGAGAAGGTGGTTAATTATCTGCTGTGAAATCACCGCAATGAGCCTTGATGAGTTAACAGGTAAAAAATCTAGTCGCAAAGCATCCATCGAGTAATACATTGCGTGTTTTTGCACGTTTTCAATACAAACGCACTTAACTAGTAACAGATCTGACCGTGTTAAGAGCCGGTTAAGAAAAGCAACGACCCTTGCTTGCTATGAATTAAGAAAGGGAGCTACGGGCCAATCACTTGTTATATATCTCTGTCTATTAGATGTAACATTATATATATATATATATAATATATATATACGTATATATAATATTTCAATTGTTAACAACGTTAACCCAATTGTGAATTTACAGTCATTCAGCTACTGTACGAAAAAAAGTGGTTTGTGCACCGTGCACAACCGTGAGTAATGGCAACCTTTGTTGGATAAAAAATGTTATGCGTCACCAGTATGATATTGTATGCGTGTATATTCGTTTGAAGCTATTCAGAATTTTTTTTTAAATCTTGTTGAGAGAATTCTTGAAAGAATACGTTTGTGTGTTTTTTATTTTCGCATATGCGCTCGGACGGCTTAGACACTTTTCCATGGCGCGGGAAGTCTAAATTAATTTTTACTATACTGTCTCGTTACATTGAATGAATGACGTGTTATCTTCGCTCATGTAATTAATTTTGACGGCTAACGCAACTCACCTTCAGCTAATCACCACGAAGGATACCAAATTCCAGCTATACAGACCTTCAGTAGACAACCATAATTCTTTGTGTTAACACTGTATGCAGTGTATAGTATGTATAATCAATATTGGCTAGTATTGCAATCGCCTTAGGATATATATATATATATATATATCCTAACCGACCTTGTACTACGCATGCATACGTCCCAACAAGTCAGGAGAATTACGCAAGATCGCAAACAATAATTACCCTAATATTTATAATAGAAATTAAAATAATAATTCAATCGTAAAAGGTAAAATTAAAGTTATTGAACTAATTTTTAAAATATCATAATGATAGGTAAAATAAAGTTTGACTTCTTAAACAATTATTCCAATAGATAATACCTGGCTTTGCGCTCAATATCTAGCTCCTGTTGAACGCCAATTCTTGCCTTGCGCTCCATACCTAGCTCCTGCAGTAGCGTGTCTGCAAGTATCCCAAGTGCTTTGATTTACACATTAATACATACACGCACGTACGCACGCACACACATGCACAGGCAAACACACAAACGCGCGCGCGCACGCATACACCCATGTACGCACACTTACTGCTGTTTTAAAAATCGCTACAGTTTTTGTTAAAAAAGGAATATTCGGAAAGCGGAAAGCGGGATTTGAATGCGGAATATTGAGGAAGCAAATATAGCGAATGAAGCGATATATACGACGAGAAAGATCATATCGTAGATCATAATACAAACTATAGTGCCTTCTGGCAATGCTGCATTTCTAATTATGTGCGTACTAGTAAGATAAAATATTCTCTCCCTATATTTCCAGACTAGCAGCGAATCGAACAAAATGTTGACAAGCTCAAAAACTAATCACACTCGATATGGCGATATATTCATACACGACTAAGGAAGCGGCATACCAGAATACGCAACACGACACGGAAATTGACGGAACAATTTATGCAAACGAGTTTATATACATACGATAGGTAAACAATAATTATATGCGAAGTGCGCACAGTTGTTGCTAAAAACAGTAATGTAAAACCCAACATAGAAATACCTACTCTTGCGTTGGGTTATATTATTGTATCTAGATCGCTGTCTGTTGTTTGTATGATGGCGACATGCTGTAATCTCAATATTTAGTGTGGCATATATGTTCTTTGTAAATGTTTTCTCTATTTAATAGGAACAATTTTTATCAAAAAAATTGTTCTTGCACGCGTCATGTGTTTTTGAGCTGCGTATAACTATATCGCGTTATAGTTAAAGCAAATGCATTCCTAAATTGACGTAACAGACGAGTTAATTGGTTTTGCCAGAGACAATTTCTATTCTTATATAATCTCTACTACGTGTTTATAGGAAGTAAGTTTGGTTAGATGTTTTAGAATTATAATGACACCGTACCTCTGATCATCTGGAGTTGTTTAATCTCCTGACAAGCCATCTCAAGCCTTGCTTGAATCTGCACCAGTTCAGCTGAAAGAGAATATTTCGTCGTGAAGAGCATTTACAACTTATTAAAATATTCACAATTCATGTGTATGCGGTTAAAATATTTGTTACAACAGAGAAGAATTCAGTGCACGCTTTCTTGCGCAGCAATCCTATTCAAATCATTTACGAAATACGATTATATATGGATTTATACGCTCGTCTGTTTAACGTGAGATAATTTCGTAAACTACTTGATTCTAGTGGAGTATGAGTTCTCGGCTTGTTGTATACGCTATTCGAACAGTACTCGTGGGTTTCTATTATATACTTCAGACTCGTCCGAGTCTTGGCAACATGAGTCATAATATTGTAAAGTAGCAGCTGATAACCACACATCACGTGTGTGTGTGTGTGTGTGTGTGTGTGTGTGTGTGTGTGTGTGTGTGTGTGTGTGTGTGTGTGTGTGTGTGTGTGTGTGTGTGGTGGTGTGTGTGTGTGTGTGTGTGTGTGTGTGTGTGTGTGTGTGTGTGTGTGTTGTGTATATAGATATATATTTGTGTCGTGCGTGTGAATGTGCGCGTATGCGTGCGTGTATGGTGTTGCGTGCGTGTATGCGTTCACGCGCGTGTGTACGTGCGTGTGTGTGTCTGCGTTTCAAACGTAAAATTTTAATAAAAAATAAGTTTTATGCTTTAGAACGGATCCGTTTTTAACTTCAAGTGCTCGAGCTTCCAACAGACGGCAGTACCCGCACATGAACCAGTCGCAGTAATAATTACCGACATGCGATACTAGATTAAAAGAGAGCACACCTGCGACCATTATAATACAGTGCTACTGATGACTGCACATGCCCAACGCGCAAACCTGGCATGGTTGTAGGTTATTGCGTACAAGAAATCCATACAGACGTATAGTACCCGGCTGGGTAAATGCTGAGATATTAAATTAATATATACTCAATAAGAGAACTTGTGACACCACTCATTCAGAAAATATCGACATAATATGAGTTACCTATAGTCACACATATGTGTTATATCCCATATCGAGGTCAATAAAGACACTTATATATGTTGATGTATGTATGAAGCAATAGCACCTACATTTTAGCCATCACAAACAGTTTGTGGACCCAAACAATTCTTAGCCACCACAAACGCTTTGTGGAGCAAAAAAATTCTTAGCCACCACAAACAGTTTTGTGGACCTGAAAATTTCTTAGCCTTCAAAAACAGTTTGTGGACCCAAAAATTGTTTACCCACCACACAGTTTGTAAACCAAAAAAATTCTTAGCCACCACAAACAGTTTGTGGAACAAAAAATCCTTAGCTCGCTCTGGCTCAAAACTTCACAATACACAGGTACTTGATAGTTTGGACCGTCTCAAAAGTGTTTTGTAGGTCGCCTAACCAGATGTAGATCACCAGAAAGAGAGGGAGAGGATGCGCGGCTTGAGCAGCCTATGGCAGATGTGTTTTTGTTGAAACATACTTGAAGAGACAAGTTTTAGCATGACTCGTAGTCCATTAAAGAGCAACAGCGCGTCAATCAAATTTTTGACCGATGTTTTCGATATGTATTACCCTCAGCATCAAAATTACGAGGTCGTGAGCGTCAGACAATTTGTTTGTGGTGGCTGTCAGGAGCTCGGAATCTTCTACTGGTATAGGATGTCAGGAATTGTTCTTACATGAAAGACATACCGATGTTACGTTGCGGACCACTGCTAAAGAGGGTCAGGCCAACCTGGATCAACGTATCACAAGAGGTCAGCAGATGGAGAAATGGCTAGCATCAAGGGCGCGAATTTTGGGAACGTGAGAAAACAAGGAAACAATAGATATTCGCTAGACGCTGAGGAAGGTGGTTTGGGACGGTCATGTATTGAGGGATTGCTCGGACGCCGGGAAGAATAGATTGCCGTGAAAAAGATATACACGTTTGGCGGCGGTTCACAGAAAGAAATACTCCAATTTGTTCCGTAACAGCGATTTGAAATCGATATACTGACCACGATTGAAATGTTGTGGGAGGTGAGTGGAGCGTTGGGCAGGGTGCGTAGTGTGTGGTGGCGGTGGGGCGTTGCGCGTGGCAGCGTGTGCGTGCTGTTGTCGTGCCTGTGTCGAACTGGTTCGGTGGCGCTCGCAGTGTGGCGCGCGTGACGTGTGTGTGATACTCAGATTTCGCTGTATGGAATTGCCGGATTGTGTATAGAGTGTGTAGCTGTGCACAGCTGATACGTATGTCAGGCAGGCGATATGGTCAGGTGCCGACGTTTGATGGTTTGTGTGTGTGTGTGATGGACAGTGGCAGTGGCGGTGTGTTCTATTCGCTGCCAGAAGTGTGGACTTTTGAGAAAGGCACAGATTATGGC
>NW_014577201.1:50006-51035 GCF_000485595.1 Priapulus caudatus | reverse complement strand
CGAAATGTGGGGGCAGCAGCCCTGTCTAAAATTAGTAAAGTTGTTAACATTCTTTTGTGCAAACTGGGCATCGCCATTCACGCCGATCACGTGACTCTTTACAACACAGCTACTAGACGGCACCACGAGGTTGTTTGCTGCAAAACGTTCGACAATGTGCGCTCAGCAATTGTTCACCCGCACATTGCCAGACAAAAACATTTGTTCGGACAAACATTTGTTTGGGAAAATGTTCGACAATGTGCGCTCAGCAATTGTTCACCCGCACATTGCCAGACAAAAACATTTGTTCGGTCGAACATTTGTTCGGGAAAATGTTCGGCAATGTGCGTCAGTCTTTAGTGTTCTCACTTCGGGCTATGTAAAACTAAATTGTTCCTCAAATTCCTTAAAATCACATAATCTATAATGCAGTATTGTTTGCTATTCGTATTAATTGTTATTTGTATGGCATTATGCCTAATGTCTATAATGCCTCCTCTAAAAAGAGCCATCCACCACCATTTTCATGAATTAATTTTGGCAGCACTATTGTGGAGATTTAAGGAGAAGAAGTTCACCAAAACCACTCTAATTGAACAACTACTAGCTAACTACATTTAATGAACTTACGCGAAGGGAATCGTAAATGCACGATTAGGAGGTTAAATGTTTGTGCTATAACGACAGTCTATAGCAACTTACTGGGTGCAATCACCTTGAGTGTAACGGTGATCCGCGGAAAGTGATAGTAAATAGACAATAGTAGGGTACAGTAATAAAAAATAGCATAATTTAAACACCCGAGTACATTTAACAGACACAATATACCTTGGCTCCTTAATAATTCCCAACTTATTAAAACTGCGTGGTATAAAAATTCTTCCAAAAGAAGTGCAGGTGCGAGGCAGGGGGTAATACCTCTCCCTCTCGCTCCTCGATCTAGCTATCTATCTATTCTATGTATGTATGTATGTATGTATGTATGTATGTATGTATGTATGTATGTATGTATGTATGTATGTATGTATGTATGTATGTATGTATGTA
>NW_014577201.1:42089-49981 GCF_000485595.1 Priapulus caudatus | reverse complement strand
CAGTCATTCAGCTACTGTACGAAAAAAAGTGGTTTGTGCACCGTGCACAACCGTGAGTAATGCAACCTTTGTTGGATAAAAAAATGTTATGCCGTCACCAGTATGATATTGTATGCGTGTATATTCGTTTGAAGCTATTCAGAATTTTTTTTTAAATCTTGTTGAGAGAATTCTTAAAAGAATACGTTTGTGTGTTTTTTTTTTTCGCATATGCGCTCGGACGGCTTAGACACTTTTCCATGGCGCGGGAAGTCTAAATTAATTTTTACTATACTGTCTCGTTACATTGAATGAATGACGTGTTATCTTCGCCTATGTTAATTAATTTTGACGGCTAACGCAACTCACCTTCAGCTAATCACACGAAGGGATACCAAATTCCAGCTATACAGACTTCAGTAGACAACCATAATTCTTTGTGTTAACACTGTATGCAGTGTATAGTATGTATAATCAATATTGGCTAGTATTGCAATCGCCTTAGGATATATATATATATATAATATATATATCCTAACCGACCTTGTACTACGCATGCATACGTCCCAACAAGCAGGAGAATTACGCAAGATCGCAAACAATAATTACCCTAATATTTATAATAGAAATTAAAATAATAATTCAATCGTAAAAGCGTAAAATTAAAGTTATTGAACTAATTTTTAAAATATCATAATGATAGGTAAAATAAAGTTTGACTTCTTAAACAATTATCCAATAGATAATACTGGCTTTGCGCTCAATATCTAGCTCCTGTTGAACGCCAATTCTTGCCTTGCGCTCCATACCTAGCTCCTGCAGTAGCGTGTCTGCAAGTATCCAAGGTGCTTTTATTTACACATTAATACATACACGCACGTACGCACGCACACACATGCACAGGCAAACACACAAACGCGCGCGCGCACGCATACACCCATGTACGCACACTTACTGCTGCTTTTAAAAATCGCTACAGTTTTTGTTCAAAAAGGAATATTCGGAAAGCGGGAAGCGGGATTTGAATGCGGAATATTGAGGAAGCAAATATAGCGAATGAAGCGATATATACGACGAGAAAGATCATATCGTAGATCATAATACAAACTATAGTGCCTGCTGGCAATGCTGCATTTCTAATTATGTGCGTACTAGTAAGATAAAATATTCTCTCCTATATTTTCCAGACTAGCAGCGAATCGAACAAAATGTTGACAAGCTCAAAAACTAATCACACTCGATATGGCGATATATTCATACCGGACTAAGGAAGCGGCATACCAGAATACGCAACACGACACGGAAATTGACGCGAACAATTTATGCAAACGAGTTTATATACATACGATAGGTAAACAATAATTATATGCGAAGTGCGCACAGTTGTTGCTAAAAACAGTAATGTAAAACCCAACATAGAAATACCTACTCTTGCGTTGGGTTATATTATTGATCTAGATCGCTGTCTGTTGTTTGTATGATGGCGACATGCTGTAATTCTCAATATTTTAGTGTGGCATATATGTTCTTTGTAAATGTTTTCTCTATTTAATAGAGAACAATTTTTATCAAAAAAATTGTTCTTGCACGCGTCATGTGTTTTTGAGCTGCGTATAACTATATCGCGTTATAGTTAAAGCAAATGCATTCCTAAATTGACGTAACAGACGAGTTAATTGGTTTTGCCAGAGACAAATTTCTATTCTTATATAATCTCTACTACGGTGTTTATAGGAAGTAAGTTGGTTAGATGTTTTAGATATATAATGACACCGTCTACCTCTGATCATCTGGAGTTGTTTAATCTCCTGACAAGCCATCTCAAGCCTTGCTTGAATCTGCACCAGTTCAGCTGAAAGAGAATATTTCGTCGTGAAGAGCATTTACAACTTATTAAAATATTCACAATTCATGTGTATGCGCGTTAAAATATTTGTTACAACAGAGAAGAATTCAGTGCACGCTTTCTTGCGCAGCAATCCTATTCAAATCATTTACGAAATACGATTATATATGGATTTTATACGCTCGTCTGTTTAACGTGAGAAATTTCGTACAACTACTTGATTCTAGTGGAGTATGAGTTCTCGGCGCGGCTTGTTGTATACGCTATTCGAACAGTACTCGTGGGTTTCTATTATATACTTCAGACTCGTCCGAGTCTTGGCCAACATGAGTCATAATATTGTAAAGTAGCAGCTGATAACCACACATCACGTGTGTGTGTGTGTGTGTGTGGGTGTGTGTGTGTGTGTGTGTGTGTGTGGTGTGTGTTGTGTGTGTGGGTGTGTGTGTGGTGTGTGTGTGTGTGTGTGTGTGTGTGTGTGTGTGTGTGTGTGTGTGTGTGTGTGGTGTATATATATATATATATGTGTGTGTGCGTGTGAATGTGCGCGTATGCGTGCGTGTATGGTGTTGAGTGCGTGTATGCGTTCACGCGCGTGTGTACGTGCGTGTGTGTGTCTGGCGTTTCAAACGTAAAATTTTATAAAAATAAGTTTTATGCTTTAGAACGGATCCGTTTTTAACTTCAAGTGCTCGAGCTTTCAACAGACGCAGTACCCGCACATGAACCAGTCGCAGTAATAATTTACCGACATGCGATACTAGATTAAAAGAGAGCACACCTGCGACCATTATAATACAGTGCTACTGATGACTGCACATGCCCAACGCGCAAACCTGGCCATGGTTGTAGGTTATTGCGTACAAGAAATCCATACAGACGTATAGTACCCGGCTGGGTAAATGCTGAGATATTAAATTAATATATACTCAATAAGAGAAACTTGTGACACCACTCATTCAGAAAATATCGACATAATATGAGTTACCTATAGTCACACATATGTGTTATATCCCATATCGAGGTCAATAAAGACATTATATATGTTGATGTATGTATGAAGCAATAGCACCTACATTTTAGCCATCACAAACAGTTTGTGGACCCAAACAATTCTTAGCCACCACAAACGCTTTGTGGAGCAAAAAAATTCTTAGCCACCACAAACAGTTTTGTGGACCTGAAAATTTCTTAGCCTTCAAAAACAGTTTGTGGACCCAAAAATTGCTTAACCACCACACAGTTTGTAAACCAAAAAAATTCTTAGCCACCACAAACAGTTTGTGGAACAAAAAATCCTTAGCCACCACAAACAATTTGTGGACCAAAAAAATTCTTAGCCACCACAAACGGTTTGTGGACCTACAAATTTTGTAGCCACCACAAACAGTTTGTGGACCCATAAATTTCTTAGCCACCACAAACAGTTTGTGGACCGAAAAAATTCTTAGCCACCACAAACAGTTTTGTGGACATGAAAATTTCTTAGCCACCACAAACAGTTTGTGGACCCATAAATTTCTTAACCACCACAAACAGTTTGTGAACCAAAAAAATTCTTAGCCGCCACAAACAGTTTGTGGAACAAAAAATCTTCCGTAAGCTGGGCTTATGTCGACCTTGCGACGCGACGCGATTGCCTTGCGACTGATTTTCTGCAACTGGTTGCAAGTCGCAGTGACGATCGCGTCGCAGAGAAAGTTCGACCTAGGCACCCCTGCGACTACCAGCGACGGGTCTGCGACTGTCTGTGACTGGAAAAATTGTCAGTTGCAGCGCAATCGCAGCGAGTCACACATGTTCTACTCTTGCGACCAGTCGCAAGCATTGTTTTCATGGTCACTACCCGACATAAGCTGCCTTGCGAACGCTGTGACCAGATTCGAATGCATAATGAACAATGCATAAAAGCAAACAATGCGAATGAAACAATCAGTGCATACAGTCATATACACAACAAGCACAGCAACAAGTCATGTAAACTCATTTAGTTGCGCGATCAATAGGTGATTGTTGTTTCAACCTAAGCACCTTCTTCTGCGTTCTGCGACTGGCTGCGACTGGTCGCAGGCAGTCGCTGTCAGTTGCGTCACCGTCGACCTAAGCACTGCAGTTGCAGTGAGTTGCAGTGTGTCGCGCCGCGTCACATTCAATTGCAACCCGACATAAGCCCGGCTTTAGCCACCAGAAACGGTTTGTGGACCCAACAATTTCTTAGCCACCACAAACAGTTTGTGGACCCATAAATTTCTTAGCCACCACAAACAGTTTGTGGACCGAAATAGGTCTCAGCCACCACAAACAGTTTGCAGAACAAAGAATTCATTTCCCACCACAAACAGTTTGTGTTCCAAAGGTTTCTGAGCCGCTAACAATGTAGTACAAAAAGAAATGCTTGAGCAGCATAATCAGATTGTTGGAATATGAGATTTGCTCGTAGCCAACTCAATCAGCATATCTTTTTACCAGTTTCGTTGTCACTCACATACGGGTGGGTCAACAATTTGTTTGTGGTGGCTTTACATCTCTATACGGAATTACTAAAGCCCGGCGCAGATTGCCAAACATTTTGCTCAAAAACATTTTCGTAGCAATGTTCCATGAAATGTTCGGCAATGTGCGGTGAAAAAAGTTGCCGAACATTTGTTCCGAACAATGTTTCTGAAGATTGGAAATGTTTGATATCTCGAACATTGTTCGTCGAATGTTCGTCAATGTGCGCTGAATGTCGAACAATTCTAGGAACATTTGTAAAGTAGTAACCAATAGCAGCACGATATGTAGTCACGTTATTTTTGTGTACAATATGGCGTCTGCTATATCGCTGCCAGAAGTGTGGACTTTTGAAAAGGAACAGATTATGGCCGAAATGTGGGGCAGCAGCCCTGTCTAAAATTAGTAAAGTTGTTAACATTCTTTTGTGCAAACTGGGCATCGCCATTCACGCCGATCACGTGACGACTCTTACAACACAGCTACTAGACGGCACCACGAGGTTGTTTTGCTGCAAAAACGTTCGACAATGTGCGCTCAGCAATTGTTCACCCGCACATTGCCAGACAAAAACATTTGTTCGGTCGGAACATTTGTTCGGGAAAATGTTCGGCAATGTTGCGTCAGTCTTTAGTGTTCTCACTTCGGGCTATGTAAAACCTAAATTGCCGTCAAATTCCTTAAAATCACATAATCTATAATGCAGTATTGTTTGCCTATTCGTATTAATTGTTATTTGTATGGCATTATGCCTAATGTCTTAATGCCTCCTCTAAAAGAGCCATCCACCACCATTTCATGAATTAATTTGGCAGCACTATTGTGGAGATTTAAGAGAAGAAGTTCACCAAAACCACTTTCTAATTGAACAACTACTAGCTAACTACATTTAATGAACTTACGCGAAGGGAATCGTTAAATGCACGATTAGGAGGTTAATGTTTGTTGCTATAACGACAGTCTATAGCAACTTACTGGTGCAATCACCTTGAGTGTAAAGGTGATCCGTGGAAAGTGATAGTAAATAGACCAATAGTAGGGTACAGTAATAAAAAATAGCATAATTTAAACACCGAGTACATTTAAACAGTCACAATATACCTTGGCTCCTTAATTAATTCCCAACTTATTAAAACGCGTGGTATAAAATTCTTCCAAAGAAGTGCAGGTGCGAGCAGGGGGTAATACCTCTCCCTCTCGCTCCTCGATCTAGCTATCTATCTATTCTATGTATGTATGTATGTATGTATGTATGTACTATTATGTATGTATGTATGTATGTATGTATGTATGTATGTATGTATCGTATGTATGTATGTATGTATGTATGTATGTATGTATGTATAGTGTGTGTGTGTGTGTGTGTGTTGTGTATTGTATGTATGTATGTATGCTATGTATGTATGTATGTATGTACTGTATGTATGTATGTATGTATTTGTATGTATGTATGTATGTATGTATGTATGTATGCTATGTATGTATTGTTATGTATGTATGTATGTTATGTATGTATGTAATGTATGTATGTATGTATGTATGTATGATATGTATGTATGTATTATGTATGTAGTGTATGTATGTATGTATGTATGTTATGTATGTATGTATGTATGTATGTATGTATGATATGTATGTATGTATGTATGTATGTATGTATGTATGTTATGTATGTATGTATGTATGTATGTATGTATGTATGTATGTATGTATGTGTTGTGTGTGTGTGTGGTGTGTGTTGTGTGTGTGTGTATGTATGTATGTATGATATGTATGTATGTGATGTATGTATGTAATGTATGTATGTATGTATGTATGTATGTGTATGTATGTATGTATGTATGTATGTATGTATGTATTGTATGTATGTATGCTATGTATGTATGTATGTATGTATGTATGTATGTATGTTATGTATGTTATGTATGTATGTATGTATTTATGTATGTATGTATGTATGTATGTATGTATGTATGTATGTATGTATGTATGTATGTATGTCATGTAATGTATGTATGTATGTATTGTATGTATGTATGTATGTATGTATGTATGTATGTATGTATGTATGTATGTATGTATGTATGTATGCTATGTATGTATGTATGTAATGTATGTATGTATATGTATGTAATGTATGTATGTATGTATGTATGTATGATATGTATGTATGATATGTATGTATGTATGTAGTATGGTATGTATGTATGATGATATGTATGTATGTATGTATGTATGTATGTGATGTATGTATGTATGATGTATGTATGTATGTATGTATGTATGTATGTATGTATGTATGTATGTATGTATGTATGTATGTATGTATGATATGTTATGTATGATATGTATGTATGTATGTATGTATGTATGCATGTATGTATGCAGGCGCCGTCGGAGGCCCGCTAGGGCGTATTGGCTACGCGCGATTACCGTACACTTTTTTCAGCGCTAAAAATAAACGGAACAAAGAAAAATAAGAGAGATGGAGATGCGAGAACGAAAGAGTAAGAGATAAATGAGATGAGAGAGGATGGAGAAGAAAAGGAGCAGAGAGAAAAGAAGAGAGAAGGTGGGAGGGTGTAAATGCTCATTGATCATAGGCTGACGATTAGGCTTTATCAACCAGGGGTAATAAGCTGGTAGCGGGGTAGCGGGGAGCTGTACAGGGAAGAACACAAACATCGAAGGGACTTTGCTTTTTCCAGTATTATGCAAAGCATTAATCCATAAGACCAAAGAAACAGCATATACTGGCGCACAAACTTTTTCATCAATCGCCAAATCTTAAAAATTATATGCTCAAGAAGTGATAAATGTAAGCTCCGCCACCATGACCGTGAAACCTTCTATTTATAGGTTAGGGTTAGCAGGCTTGACCTCAATTGCTATTAATGAAGAGTATTTGTCCTTTTCTGCA
Source organism: Priapulus caudatus (assembly GCF_000485595.1). NCBI lineage: Eukaryota > Metazoa > Priapulida > Priapulimorpha > Priapulimorphida > Priapulidae > Priapulus > Priapulus caudatus. The sequence goes on along the minus strand of NW_014577201.1, from coordinate 42,743 downwards.
GTACAATGAAAGGATAAAAAAAATCACTTTAAAGTGTGCTAATTGCATTATTAGCACGCCCCAATTCAAAAAACTGGAGGAGGGGGATATCGAGGAGGCGGATACCCCTCGCCACACCCTCCCCGCTCGATGCGCTCCGCTTCCTCGCATCCTTTCCTGTCTCGTAATCAAATCTTCTAAAGATCTGGTCACCCTGTCTGCCCTTCAAACCGGCGCTGGGGTTTCACTCCCAGACGCCAACTGAAACCGTTACAGGGCGTGTACCCGCCCCCCCTCTGCTCGGCGCAGAAAACGCCATCATAGAGGGTCTAATTTCAAAATTTTACATCGCCGCTCTGCGTACCACTTTAAATTCATCAATATTATGTATGTGATGGATTATGTATGTATGTACTGTATGTATGTATGTATGAAGTATGTATGTATGCTATGTATGTATGTATGTATTTGTATTGAGTATGTATGTATGTATGTATGTATGTGATTATGTACTGTATGTATGTATGTATTTGATATGTTCGATGTATGTATGTATGTATGTATAGTTGTATGTATGTATCGTAGTATGTATGTAGTATGTATTAGACGATTTATGTATGTTATGTTGTATGTATGTAGTGTATATATGTAGTATGATATTTGATCTTCTCTCTT
>NW_014577201.1:16725-41450 GCF_000485595.1 Priapulus caudatus | reverse complement strand
TGCGTGCGTGCGTGCGTGCGTGCGTGTGTGTGTGTGTGTTTGGGTGTATGTATGCATAGTTATTATATATTTCATATTATATAGTATATTACGCATTATATAGTTATATAGAATTGTTAATAGCATGGTCAAACGTATGTTATACGCACACAAAGAATACATCTGGCTCACACACACGCACGCACACATGCCCTCGCACGCATGCACATACGAACACGGGAACGGATAGCTAGCAATCACGCACGCACGCACGCATGCACGTACGAACGAACGCGCGCGAGCGCTACGCACGCGCGAACGGACAAAGGAACGCACGCAGGCATGTGTGCGCAATCGCACGCACGCATACATGCACGCACGCGCACAGGCGCACACTATACGGCAGAACTTTTTCAGCGAATAATGTCATCCGATCGTATCGTCGGCTGACGAGCATCCGTGCTGATGGCGTGTTATTTTAATGCGGCAACGCGGCGCGAGGTTTAGCCAGACGACACAAAACCTGCGCGGATCCGAGACTCATCAGCAAATCGCCGTACTTTTTACTTAATAACCAGTGCGAACTAATGCGGGCAATCACGCCCCGTCTTACTGCCGTCTTATCGCACCACTAAATGATAGGTTCGCGCTCGGATTTATCACTCTAATGCGCACTTCAGCCCTGTAATTCGAAAATTGCCCTAAAATATTTAGACGAAATTCACAACAGGCGTTTTAGCGCCATAGATATAGCATGCGAAGTAGTCAAGGCCAGACAGGGAATGAACACGTATGCACGCGACACAATGACTTTACAGATGCGGCTGATAAGGACGTTTGAATTTGAAAACTGAATTGGCAGACTTAATGCAATAAAAACGAATAAATTCAAAGCTAAATAAAATCTAATGAATACCTAGATATTTTATTCAGCAGCGTACTTTTGCGGTAATTTTGCTTTTTTTGATGTCTCGTTTGAAACTAGCCATTTCAAAGAGCCAACGGAACGCGAATACATTAGAGGACTAGAAATGTTCTCAAACTGCCCCCCGCGGTAACCCACCGGTTGCTCTGTGGTGGTTGAGGAGGGCGAATTCAAACAGCGCATATAATCATTGAGTGATGTTCGTAACCTTCCCACGAATGTAATAAATGTTAACGCTTTATCCCTGACACAGTTTATCTAGAAGCTAAAATGTTCACGAAACGAGAAGTTACAATATAACTTGGCTGTCTTTTTAATTACAACATATAATTATATCATATAAATATTACACATTTGGTGTTATTTAGCGTATTTATTTATTTAGTTGGCTAGTTAGTCATTCAGTTACTCATATAAATATATATATATATATATATATATATATATATATAGTAGAGAGAGAAGAGAGAGAGAGAGAGAGAGAGAGGGCGAGAGAGAGCAGGAGCAGAGAGAGAGGTGAGCAGCCCGTATAGCCAGTTCTCGCATAGCCCGTTGTCAAAAACATTGGTAAAGTTAAGGCTAATGTTAATGTTAAAATAATACTTACGGCTAATGTTAATGCTATCAGGAGTTAATGAGACAAATTTTTTCATCTCCTCGTTTCATCTCCAAGTTTTCCTCCAAGTCATCCTCGTTTTCATCTCCAAGTTTGTCTCATTAACTCCTGATGCTATTAGAGTACTGTTGACAGAAACGCATGGCAGTTACTAGAAATCTTACGATAACGGGGACTTTGTAATTTGCTGTCGCAATGTTGCTGAGAATCAGCAATGCAACATTCAAATTCATATACATTCATTTATTGCACATGACGGGAATATATGCGCAGTTTATGTTTATAGGTATAATATTAAATCACGTATATTATTTATGATAACTAAAAACGGTATAATTATGTTTTTATTCTCCACACTAAGACATCATTCTGTACGGTAACACAACAGGCGAGCGCAAAATATCAGAAACAAAAGAACAATAGCCAATTGTAAATATTTGTTTGGTACAAGATCGGGAGACAAGCCGTGTATCCGATGCATTTTTCATAAAAAACACATGTTTTACTATACGGAATAAAATTTAAAATAGCTATACCACTGTAATTTGTTGTATAATTGCGTCATTTTCATCTTGATTTAATACTTACGATAGGGTCTAGCAGAACGCGAAGCTGTGAAAGAAATGTCTATTTTTCAGTTAGGATTTTTTATTTTCGTAATATTGCGGTGTTACTTTTCAACGGACTACGAGAAAAATTTAATGTCAATGCCCCTTGATGATATTTTTAATGTTCCTCGGAAAATCGATGCGTGTTGATTAGGAAATTTTGGAAAGTTAGTAAGTGTCGCCTTATTGGGCAAACAAATTTATTCGTGGGCGCATTTACATCAACCGGTCATATTCTTTCACAACCAAATCTACACACTTTAGTTTTGTAAATGGACACGTGACTACGATTGTGTTTTCACTCGGTCCGTGAATAAATGCATGTTACTGCGCTGTTGTTATTTTAATTGATTTTGTTATGCACGCGACCCGTATTTAGGCTGTGTCTAACTTGCCGTGCTATGCATACTCCTAAATATGGCCCTACGGCATTCACTCAATTGACAGGAAGTCATGAATATGTATTCTAAACCATATGTATTTACCTTTCGCCGGATATGTAACTATTTTAGCGAATATATACGGTAGTTATAAAGTGATTATTCAACATGTCAGCGAGGTAAACTTTTATGTTGGCAGAATTCACCGCACGGTGCTCCTGTAAATTTGATTATTTGCACATCAGCTCAGCCTGTAGCGACTCGTGGCTGGTTCACATTTAAATTTAGAGAAGAATGCGCCGGATGTGACGAGGCAAAACTACATTTCCTGCCTAGGAGTCAGTATAAAATGGCCGCCGGTGATGCAGACTGAGTGAGCCTATAGGCGCTTTCTCGTTCATTATTGTCACACGCTTTCGTTGAAAACGGACCACCTGCCTTTTTCTTTTAAAATGCGAAGACACGTCATGGGGGCGGGTCGGTGCGGAAAGCGCATTTTTAGTGCTCGGAAATGTTTCGTAACCTTCTTTGAAAGTGTCGGAAATGTTAGTCGGAAGTCAGTAAACCATTTTATCGAGCCTGGTTCGGAAATGTCAATCTGCAGAAGGGCCGATGATAAATTTACATGAGCGTAAGGACACTGTTCCGCGCAATTTCCTTTCCGATAAAGCTGTGGTATGTAGAGAGAACGCAAGGTTATCTAGACGCCATATGCGGGATAGTGGAACGACACAGAGTGATGTGCTGTTTCGGAGTGTATGTACAAATATACGAAACAACGTTTTAAAATGTATTGCGGTTATTAAATCGTGTATCTGTCTGCATGATATGAATACACTATAGTGCACTATAGTATAATTATCTTTTTGTCTCCTATCAGAGCAGAGCGCAATTACTTTTACATCTATTATACGCATCCAAGCTGGCGATGACGTCACGGATACAGAATGGTTCGTCCGATCATTTTTACGCGTGCTCCTATATTTTTGTAACATTATTTATTAAGTACTGCACACGTTATTGTAATGTCCGTCACGTCACAAATGTCGACTAACGCTCAGAACGGGAAATGAAGAATGTCAAAAAATTCACTTCATCAAATTCGGCGATTCTGTGTTGTCAGCAGTTGGATACATATTTGATGTATTTTATTCCCAAGGTGGTCGTCATATCCGAATTCATATATATATACGCCGACTTTAATTACTATATACTACACAACTATCAAATGCAATATCTTCAAGATTTCCAAGAAATGTCATTTGCTTTTTTTCGCAGGTGTTGTCAGTGGCTTAACAATTTATCAATATTACCCGCACCCCGTACATGTTACAGCAGCTGTGACGGCGCACCCACGCACACGCACGCGTGCATATAATCGCACACATATACGCACACATATATATATATATATATTCACGAACGCACGTACATACATATAGCAATGCGTATACAAACACGCGAACATGCACGCATACCGCATGGCACGCGCGTATAACGTTCTCAGAGTTCGCCCGACCGCCAGATATGGCTTCAATGACCACAACAAAAGCAGTAAAGTACCATAACATCTGCATACTATACGTTGCGGTGAAATGTCGCGACGCACTGTGACCCAAGGCCAGTGCATTCACGGGCACAACCGGGTAGCAGTGGCTACACTTAATGCGAGCGATGTATATACACTCACCTAATGCATGGCGAAACATTCTACTCGTGGAGTACCTTCCTTCGTCTAGCCGCGTGGCGCGGAAAGCTAACGCAGAGATTGCATTAGGTCGGAATTTTCTAAAAGCCAGGCAATCATGCGTGGCAGGCACTGGAGCGACTACGATGTCCCGAAATCCCATGTTTATCTGCCGCTCACAAGTGAATTGACTCCGCGGACATAATCTCGCCGCAATTTGGACGCAGATTGTACAAAGAACACAATTACGACAAATGTAATACGAAACGTAATCTTCGGTCCGGCGAAACGGCTCTGATCTCATAAAAGCATTTAGCTTAATAGAAAACCTTAATTAAAATTGCGCGCGGCAAAAGGTCCTGTGTTAGTTTGCGTTGATTAAAGCAGGCATAGGCCAGTATCTGCGGATAAATCGCATCAGGAAATCCATTATTGCCGCAACTTGTTAGTAAACGGATGTAGTTGATCACAGGTGCAGCAGCGCCAACGGCCATCGCGCGATGGTAATGCGGAGACGAGACGCATCACGCTCCCGCGCGCGGGCCAACGGCGGGGAAAACGAACTAGAGACCCGAGCGCCTGTGAGCACACGTTAGCTATACCCGTGACCGCAGTGTGGGCACGGCTGTATACATATATATATATATATATATATATTCACATCTATTTTCATATATATATATATATATATACATATATCGGCTAATTTAATCTTTATATTTACGCTCGTCGTTTCTTGCCTTTTCAGGGTTTTCAGGCGCAGCAACGCCGGTGAACGTACATTACGTGATAAATGTTACTATGCAAAAATTGCGTCATGAAACGTCAGAGAAAAGTCCCGTTACGCGATGGCAGCGGGATTGTGCAGTATTCTACAACCCACCCTTATCCAATCCCACTGCACGCTTATATACTAACGTTCACCCAGCTGAGGTCTGTTAAGTCAGTCGTCGTAGTCCCACACACTTACCTTGTTTCCCAACAGAAATGGAGTTCTCAAATTGTTTTTGTGCCTGAAACAAACAGTTTACGTCATTAATAAGAGGATAGACGTTGAAAATGTATAGCAATAAAATTATCCATTGTTCGCATTGGTAGAAAACGCACATGCAGCATAAAATGCCGATTCTCCGCTTTTGCCGTTATCGTCATGACAGGTGTCTGTACTATAGCTTATATTGAATTTCATGAGGTATCTGATTGCTGACACTGTCAATATCACAACTGCGGGCTCACTGTTCATTTGTTAAAGTAGTTTGTCTGAAATACTTTTGTCGATTTTTTTACGTTTTAAATTATTAAAAGCTCCAACTGTTTGGCACGTCTGTTTTTTTAATTGACTTCATGAGTATATGACTATATGCTGGCCGTTGAACCTAATATACCTGCATGTGTGCATTCAAGGCGCAATGTGCATATAAATATATATGTTTGACGCGCTTGTGTTTGTTTATGTTTTCGGTGTGATATGAGTAATCCTATTTTATTAAGAATATAAGAACTCACGGAATTCTAGGCAGGCAAAGCACAAAACGGTTATGCTTCTTTGATGTGCCACATTTTGTTATTTCTATATGACGTAAAATAATAAGTGACTGTTTATTTACATCACATATTTGTCTGCGCTCATTTTCTGCTCGTTTTTGCACGCGCGCGCGATGATAGTATGCACGACCGCCTTTATCATATATCAGTGATAGTATTTTCATTTGCAGAATGACGGCTATTAATAAGACGCAATTATGCGACCATCTGTACATTCGTCTAGTGACCTATGTACGAAAGGTTAGGATAAGCATTCTTTCTCTAGTAGGATCTATAGAAGGTGTGCAGATAAAGCCTCTTAACTGAAATCTAGTACCGTTAGGCAGTTTACGAATTGAATGTGTTACTAGTGAGTCTTTAATATAATTTAATATTTTTAATATACATTAAAGAGTTGGTTTGTATATATAATTTGTTTTTTATTCGCTTCTTATTTTTTCTTTTACTACCGTCCTTCTTTCTTTCCTTATTACATATATATTCACATCCTTCCTTAGATGCGACAATCCTCGGCTTCTCGTCTTTGATCTTTCCCTTTTCCTCCAATTTTCTGCTGCATGTTTTCCATAATTTTATTTATTCATTCACTTGATTAAAATAAAGAATAGAACCATATTACTATAAAGCAATTTAAACGACTATATCCCCGAGGGCTTTCAACGTGCGCAGCGTCAAGGCGTACATGGCAACGTCGCTAATGTCACAGACATATATAATTACCTGTGCACATTATAATTGGCATGACGTTGCTATTACTATAATTGCCGCGGCGACTGAATACCGCTGCTACCGCCGCTGCAGGTATACATGAAGAAAAGTTAAATTAATATTTTATCGATGCACTGTGTACATTCTAATTGACTGCGCCTGTTCGTTAAAGCGCGACATCAATACTTTAATGCGCTTGCTTTAAATGCGATTTTTAGCGGAGAGACGGGGCAGCACGCCGCACACGCGAGCCTCGCCCGCTAGTCATCTGTTCCCTTATTATTATTATTATGTCTACACTGTTAATTATTGTAAAACGTTTATCGCCAGGCAAATCAGGCGCCCATTGTGTTTGCGTAACACTGTCGTTATTGCTCGAACATACACCATTTCCCTAATTGGCAGGCGAATTTAATAATTGATTCCGACAAGGTCTTTTTATGACGTTTACTTTGGACGCAGTAATGAATGGATCGCGGGAAAGTCGAAGTGGGGGCCCTTTGTGGAAATTGTTTAAACTGTCCATGGCAACTGTATTTGCCGGATGCTATTGATACATTTAATCAGCGGATACGCAATAATAGCTATAATGCTTAATTTTGCGTTGGCTTTAATGGTGATTGTCGGAGCGCCCGTGTCGCGTCGCAACGCCAATAAACAGTTATAAACAGCGCTAGCAAAATGCCTGCAGAATCCCGGCGCTATCAAACGGATTTCGTCCGTAGTTGTAAAATATATACTATACGTGGAGGACCAATGTGTAGCGTTAGTGGTGGGCACGGTAGTGGCGGAAGCGTATGCCGCGCTGTAGTGTTGTTGGTTGGCTCTGGCAGCCATAGAAAGTCGTTTAGTTGCTACGGTGTTACGGCGACGATCTATTAATTTCTTATCGTATACTGATTTATTAGAGTCGTCGCTATTCGAGGAGCGTTGTCCCACCCAGCAGCTCGCGTTCGGCCGTGGATATGGTGATGATGATGACTACGATCGAGTTAACTCGATTTATTTCGAAAAAAAGTTTACACCGCTACGTGACCTACAATCTAACGCGAGGCACATATATTCACACACATATCATATATATATATATATATATATATTTATTTATTATATGTTTGTGTGTGTGTGTGTGTGTGTGTGTGTGTGTGTGTGTGTGTGTGTGTAGTGTGTGTTGTTGTGTGTGTGTGTGTGTGTGTGTGTGTGTGTGTGTGTGTGTGCGTGCGTGCGTGCGTGAGTGCAGTGTGTGAACTTGATTACGTACCAATGGTGTGCCTATTTCCTGTATGATAAATAACGGATATCCTTAACGCATAATGTTGCTAGAGAAAGAGAGACTGAGAATATAATAGAACGAAAGCACACAGTAATGCAGAGCGATAAAAGTGGGTGGAAAGGAGAAAGATACAGACTGCGGAATTCGTTACAGCGGATACGGAAAGCAAGATAGCAGTGTGGAACGAAGGATGGATGACTGGAAGCAGTGAAGCGAACACGAGAGTGAGCAGAGAGGAGAGCCTGACGAGAAAGAGAGCGAAAGAGAAAGCAGAGAAAGGAGCAAGCACAAGAGAGAGAGGAGAGAGACGACAGAGAGAAGAGAGAGAGAGGAGTGAGAGAGATGGAACGCTCAGGAGCGACAGAATAAGACAGCAGGGAGTGGAGAGACGATAGAATGGGAAAGATAGGAGAAGAGCGCCGCGCGCGAGCGGGATAAGGCGAAATAAGAAGAGAGAGAGAACAGAGAGAGAGAGAGTAGAGAGAGAGAGAGAGAGAGAGAGAGAGAGAGTATGAAAGCGAGAGAGAAAGAGAGCGCACGATAGAGCAAACTCGGACCCCATGCACAGGCTCACAAAGGTGCAGGCGGAGGAACATGCTTCGTGCTTAGTTGGCCCGCTCGTAACTGCTAGCGCCAGACGTTGCCCTCACCTTGTCTATGTCCAGGTAGGGTTTGAAGATGGCCTCGTTCGCTTTACCGCTGTTCATCGCAGAAGCCTTCAATGCCGATGTCTCCCTACCAGGCTCTGTGCCCGCCGCCGGCGAACAAGTGTCCTGGGAATCATCATCGAACTCGTTCGCATTCGTCCCTGCGTCGCGTCGCGTGCCGTGCGTCGCTTCGCATTCCGCGTCACCGGGCCGCGTCGTTGTCTGCGGCGTCGTCTCGTCGTCGACGTCGACCTCGACGTCGCTGACGTCGCTGTCGCCGTCGGCGCAGTTCTTACGCTCGTCGTCGCGGTTGTTCTGCGTCGGCGCGTCGGCGCAGCGACACGAGAGGGCGCTGCTGCATGACGCGCACGACGCCTTGCCGCCGACGGGTCGGAACGCCGACGAGTAGCCGACGCCGCCGCCGCGAGGGGGCAGCTCGGTGAGGTCGTGCTCGATCGGCGCCGACTCGGCGAGTATGGCGTCGTAGCGCGTCGACGTCGCCTTGCCCGTCGTCGACTCTGTATCGCTCTCCGACCACGACCGGTCACCGGTGCTAGTGCACGACCTCGCGCCGTTCCCGCCGCCCCGGCGCGACAGATCCACGCTCTCGTGCTCCGAGTCCGTGTCGCGGATCTCGGCCGTAGACGGCGACACGTAGTCGGGCCGATAGGCGGCAGCAGAAGCGTGAAACATGGCGGCGCTGTTAAGCCACAGCGGTGGGTAGGGGTAGATCGGATCCTTCATCTTATTGCCGTACGGAAACGAGGCGGCGACCATTCCCCGGTGCGTCGGATCAAGAGGTGAGAAGTTACGCGAATACTGTTCCGGGTAGGACGTCGTCGGCGACGGAAACCGATTGGCCACGGGCATCACCGGGTAGCCGACGTACGAAGGCGACACGAGCTGTCGCTGCTCGCTCAGGGCCGCCGCCGCCGTCGTCGTCGTCGTCGTCGTCGAGTGTCGACTGCGCTTCGCTTGCGGTGGCGACGCGCGGCTGCACGCCGACGCCTCGCCGGAGGAGCGGACGCTGTGTGGGCCGTAGCCACGCTTACGCGAGCCGCCGTTGAACATCGCCTTGACGTCCTCCCAGACGTATACGACCTCGCGACTGATCTCCGACTCGCTGCTCAGCTTCAGGTGCCGACGCCACGAGTTGAAGTTGGCGGCGTCCGGCTGCACGTACAGCGACGTCGGCAGGCGGTGCGAGTGGAAGATGAACTTGTTCGGCGAGAAGAACATGCTGCAGTAGGCGCACTTGATGCACTTGGCACGCGAGCTGTTGTAGCGCGCCGGCAGGAAGCTGCCGCGGCAGCCGTACGCGCACTTGTGGTAGACGTCGAACGAAAAGTTGTCGGGCAGCTTCGGCGGGTCGTTGTCGCCGAGGAACGACTTGCAGAGCCGTTCCGCCTCGCGCTTCGTGATCATGCCGCAGCGGCGCGACGAGATCGGCATGGCGCCGGCGCGTCGTAAGATCTCGAGCTGCACCGGCGTGCACTGCACACAGGTGATGCCGAGCGCCACGCGCCGGTTGTGGATCTCGTTGTAGCTGAACTCCTTGAGGAGCGTGCTCGAGATTTGCGCGAGACAGAGTCGCTCGAGGCCGTCGATGATGAGGGCGACGATGGGAACGCGGTAGAGCATCACCTGCGACACGCGCGTGTTGCGCGGACGTTCGATTCGCGACGTCGTCGACACCGTCGCGACGGCCGTCGCCTCCGACGGAACGTCGCTGTCGTTAATCTTCGTCGTCTTTATCACTGATGTAGCTGGCACCTGTAAAGTGCAAAATATAATTGAGCGAACGCGGCAAGCCAACGCATCATTGTCATTCCTGTGTACGTCTTGTTGTATAATCACAGTAATGACTTAAATTACCAATAAATGATTAACGCGATAATAAAATTTTTTTGTTAATTCGATTCAAAGAAATCACGAATTTACGTTTACTTCAAGGCATGATAATTTTCCATTCTCTTATAAGCCGGCGACTTGCGGTCATGCGAATGTTTTCTGTAATATCATCAGTCGTTGAATTATGCGGTCAGGCGCCCCGTGTTACAGTAGCAGCGCATTATTTCCATACCAATGATGCGACTTTACAAAATCACCGATGCCGGGAAGCCGCCGCGCCGGCGGAGTGAAACTAAATCAGTTTTCAATTTCGTCTTAATTAAATTGCAGTACTTCGGGAGGTCGGCCAATAGATGTTTAATTGGCAGCGTTTACTTTGTACGCTGAGCGTTCTTTGAGGCACAGCGGCGGTAGCATGCTCTGAGGTCTCCCATCGCTCTCTCCCGCGTCGCACATGTATGCATGCATGCTAGCGTGACTGTATACAGACGAGAGTATCGGTAGTCGACGCACGCCCGTCATCGAGCGGCCTAATTCATCGAAATACTGATACAATATTCTCGCGTAAAAGCTTCTTCGCCTACTTAAAGATTCATTGGTGATTTTTTAATGTTTCGCGGTTAACGACAAAAAGAATCATTTGTCATGAGGTAAAAACATTTATGATCGCACTTGAGCGCTGAATAATTTAATCGACATAATGATATAAACGCAAAAACTACTCTCTAATTCATCAGCAAGCTAGCACCTTCATTTCTCATTTCACAGCCCGCAGTGAAACTCATGTTATGTAACATGTGAACCTAATTAATTAAATTTTAAATGATTTGTTGTGCCGTAGCGAAATATACCAGTAGCAGTGCTAGTATGGCGTTGTCATAATTTTGAAGGAAAACAATCATGTTAGAAACACTCGCTATGTAGGAGACGCGCACAAGTGACTAGCACTCTTATTTTCTTATTTTCTGGCATTATAACTTTGACACGCACTTAAGATTTCAGCCTATACGACGCTTGTGTTACGACTCAACATGGAAGTGCGAATACACCAGTTCAACATCACAACCCCTAAAAAAGATGCATGCATGCGTTAACGACATGGTCGCGACATCTCGCGTTCTCTCTTTTTTTCTCTCTCTCTCTCTCTCTCTTCCTCCCCCCCCTCTCTCTCTCTCTCTCTCTCTCTTTCTCGCCGTGGTTTTCTACTCTGTTTCTAAATCTGTCTCGAGACATAAACATAGAAAACTACGGCGAGAAAGAGAGAGAGACAAAGAGAGAGAGAGAGAGAAAAAAAAAGAGAGAACGCGAGATAGACAACAGCGAACGACCCCCCTCTGTCAGTTTCATTCTCGCACACGTGCTCCATCTTTTTTAACCTCTTCCTCTCTGTGTGCCTATCAGTCAGTCTGTCTGTCATTCTATCTATCTATCTATCTATCTATCTATCTATCTATCTATCTATCTATCTATCTATCTATCTATCTATCTATCTATCTATCTATCGTGAGGCGGGGAGTATCAAAAAGCGAAATAACAGCGAGAGAGGACAGAGAAAAACAGAAAAAACATGTATACCGAGACAGAGGGGAACAGAGGAAAATTATATAAGGAGGGCGGGATGAAATAAAATGAAGGCAAGGAGAAAATGAGAGAATGACACAAAGAGCGATTGAAAGCTGAAAAAGCCGGAGGATGGCTGCTCTGTTCTGTTATTATTATTAAAGAACGTCCACTGGTGAGTGGAAATCTCTAGGAGACAGAGTTAAACGCGCGAGCGAGAGAAAAATAGGCGCGAAGAGGGGGCGAGAAGAGAGAAAAGCACAGAACGAGAGAGAAGTGCGAGAGAGGCGATAGAGAGAGAGAGAGAGAGAGAGGAGAGAGAGAGAGAGAGAGAGAGAGCAGACAGACGAAACACCCCCCCCCCCCTGATAGATAGATGATAGATGATATATAGATGAGATAGGATAGATAGATAGATAGGATTAGAAGATAGATGAGATAGAGAAAGAGACAGAAGAACAGAATAGAAGTGATAAGAGAGAGAAGAGAAGAGAAAACGAGGAAGACAAGACGAGTACGAGCGAGGAAAGCGAGAGCGAGAGAGCGCTTTCCAATCGCGACGTCGCTGCAGTTTAAGTTGTAACTCTCATGAATGGTCGCTGCAGTCTCAGTAGCGTTTTGATTCAGCCGTGGCGCGTGGAATAGAGATTCTCGCCTATTATCTGTTATAATGCAAGTAATTCAGAGTGGCCAAAGCACTCTCCTCGGGGCTGCACAAAATAGAGTCGACTCACTGCTTTCGGCGCTGGCGGGCGGTGCAAACTTTAATCGCAATCAAAGCTAGATTAAATATATTCTTACTCAGCGAAACATACCGTAGCTCGAGGAGGCCAAACATCGAGTTGTAAGGAGACTGCGCCATAGCGTATAGTCGCTGAAAGGGAGGGGCACAAGATGAGTAACGGAAGCGGCGAAAACGGAGAGAAGCAAGCAAGCAGTGAGATAGAATGATAGGTAGAGTAGATAAATAGATCAATTCGATAGATAGATAGATAGTGATAGATAGATAGAATAGATATATAGATAGATAGATAGTAGATAGAATAATAGATAGATAGATAGATAGATAGAAGAAATAGATGGCCATGGATGGCTGATGGATGGCTGGATGGCTGGCTGGATGATGGTGTGATAGATAGTATAGATAAAATGAATAAATAGATAGAAGATAGATAATAGATAGCTAGATAGATAGATAAAATAGATGAGATAGATAGATAGATAGATGCATGATGGATAGATGCATGGATAGTAGCTAGATAGCTAGATAGATAGATAGATAGATAGATAGATAGATAATAGATGACTAGATAGATAGATATATAGATAGATAGATAGATAGATAGATAGATATGATAGATAGATAGATATGATAGATGATTAGATAGATAGATAGATCGATAGCGCTAGATAAATAGACAGACAGAGAAATAGATAGATATATAGATAGATAGATAGATAAATAAATAGATAGATAGATAATATGATAGATAGATAGATAGATAGATAGATAGATAGATAGATAGATAGATAGATAGTAGATATTAGATGACATACAGACTGACTGATAGCACACAGAAGAGGAAGAGCGTTAAAAAAGATGGAGCACGTGTGCGAGAATGAACTGACAGAGGGGGTCGTTCGGTGTTGTCTATCTCGCGTTCTCTCTCTTTCTCGCCGTGTTTTCTATGTTCTATGTAGAGAGAAGAGAGAGGAGAGGAGGGGGGAGGAAGAAAGAGAGAGAGAGAGAAAAAAGAAGAGAGAACGCGAGGATGTCGCGACCATGTCGTTAACGCATGCATGCATCGTTTTTAGGGGTTGTGATGTTAAACTGGTTTTCGCACTTCCATGTTGAGTCGTAACACAAGCGTCGTAACGCTGAAATCTTAAGTGCGTGTCAAGTTATAATTCCAGAAAATAAGAAAAATAAGAGTGCTAGTCACTTTGGTGCGCGTCTCCTACATAGCGAGTGTTTCTAACATGAATGTTTTCCTCAAATATGACAACCCATACTAGCACTGCTACTTGGTATATTTCGCTACGGCACAAGCAATCATTTAAAATTAATTAATTAGGTTCACATGTTACATAACATGAGTTCACTGCGGGCTGTGAAATGAGAAATGAAGAGTGCTAGCTTGCTGATGATTAGAGAGTAGTTTTGCGTTTATATCATTATGTCGATTAAATGTATTCAGGCGCTCAAGTGCGATCATAAATGTTTTACCTCATGACAAATGATCTTTTTGTCGTTAACCGCGAAACATTAAAAATCACCAATGAATCTTTAAGTAGGCGAAGAAGCTTTTTACGCGGAATATTGTTATCATATTTCGATGAATTAGCCGCTCGATGACGGGGCGGCGTCGACTCACGTATACTCTCGTCTGTATACAGTCACGCTAAGCATGCATGCATACTGCTGGACGCGCGAGATAAGCGCGATGGAGACATCAGGGCATATGTACCGCCGCTGTGCCTCAAAGAACGCTCAGACGTACAAAGTAAACGCTGCCAATTAAAATCTATTGGCCGACCTCCGAAGTACTTGACAAATTTAATTAAGACGAAATTGAAAACTGATTTTAGTTTCACGTCCGCCGGCGCGGCGGCTTTCCGGCATAGGTGATTTTGTAAAGTCGCATCATTGTGTATGGAAATAATGCGCTGCTACCGTGTAACACGGGGCAGCCTGACCGCTAATGCCAGACTGATGATATACAGAAACATTTCGCATGACGCGACGTCGCGGCTTATAGCAGAATGGGAAGATATCATGCCTTTGAAGTAAAACGTTAAATTCGTGATTCTTTTGAAATCGACATTAACAAAAAAATTTTATGTATACGCGTTATTCATTTATGTTGGTAATTTAAGTTTACTGTGATATATACAACAAACGACAGAGAAGACAATTGATGCGTTGGCTTGCCGCAGCGTTCGCTACATTATATTTTCACTTTTAACAGAGGTGCCAGCTACACACGTTGATAAAGACGACGAAGATTATACGACAGCGACGTTCCGTCGAGGCGACGGACGTCGCGAGCGGTCGTCGGAGCGATCGTCGCGATCGACGTACCGCGTCAACACGCGCGTGTCGCCAGGGGGATGGCTACTACGCGTTCCATCGTTCGCCCTCTCATCGACGGCCTCCTCGAGGCGACTCCTGTCTCGCGCAAACTCCTCGAGCACGCTCCTTCAAGGATTCAGCTACAACGGATTCACAACCGGCGCGTGGCGCCTTCGCGCATCACCTGTGTGCACGGTGCACGCGCCGAGTGCTGCTCGAGATCTTAACGCGACGCCGCGCCATGGCCGATGCTTCGTCGCGCGCTGCGCATTGATCACGGATCAGCCGAGGCGACGTTTGGTTATCTGTTATCTGGCTCTGCAAGTCTTCCTCGGGACCCAACGACCCGCCGAAGCTGCCGAACAACTTTTTCGTTGTCGACGTCTCGGACACCTACATGAGGCGCGTCAGGCTTGCCCGGGCAGCTCCTGCCGCCGCGCTACAGCAGCTCGCGTGCCAAGTGCATCAGAGTGCGCCTACGCCGGCATGTCTTCTCGCACGAACAAGTGTCATCTTCGCACGGCGCCGACCGTCGCCGACGTCGCTAGTACGTGCAGCGGCGACCCGGCCAACTTCGAACTCGTGGCGTCGACACCTTGAAGCTGAGCAGCGAGTCGGAGATCAGTCGCGAGCGTCCTTATAGCTTGGAGGACGTTCAGGCGATGTTCAATACGGCGGCTCGCGTCAAGCGGCTACGCCCCACACAGGCGTCCGCCTCCTGCCGGCGAGGGCGTGGCGTGCAGTCCAGGCGGCGTAGCCATCCGCACAGCGAAGCGCAGTCGACCATCGACGCGCCGAACGGACGAGCGACGGCGCGGCGGCCTTGAGCGAAGCAGCGACAGCGCGTGTCGCCTTCGTAAGTCGCGCTCCCGGTGATGCGTCGCAATCGGCGTTGTCCGATCGCCGACGACGTCTTACTCGAACAGGATTGCGGCGTAACTTCTCACCTCTTGATCCGACGCACCGGGGAATGGTCGCGCTCGTATTCGCCGTACGGCGACCAGAGAGATGAAGGATCCGAACTACCCCTGACCTCACCGCTGTGGCTTAACAGCGCCGCATGTTTCACGCTTACTGCTGCGCCTATCGCCCCGACTACGGGTCGCCGTCTACGGCCGAGATCCGCGGGACCCCACGGACTCGGAGCACGAGAGCGTGGATCCTGTCGCCGCGCGGGCGGGCGGGACAGGCGCGAGGGTCCGGGCACGTAGCACCGGTGACCGGTCGTGTCGAGAGCGATATACAGAGTCGACGACGGGCAGGCGACTTCGACGCCGCTACGACGCCATACCGCCGAGTCGCGCCGCATGAGCAATCGACCTCACCGAGCTGCCCCCCGCGCGGCGGCCGTCGCTACTCGTCGGCGTCGACCGCGGCGGCAAGCCGTCGTGGCGCGTCATGCAGCGCGCCCTCTCGTGTCGCTGCGCCGAACCGGCCGACTGCAGAAACGCGCCGACGAGCGTAAGAACTGCGCCGACGGCGACAGCGACGTCATGCGACGTCGAGGTCAACGGATCGACGACGAGACGACGCACGCAATCAACGACGCCGGCCCGGTGGACGCGGAATGCCGACGCGAACGCACGGCAGCGCGACGCGACGCGGGACGAACATGCGAACGAGGGTGTTCGCATGATGATCCCAGGACACTTGTTTCGCCGTCGGCTGCGGGCACAGAGCCTGCTAGGAGACATCGGCCATTGAAGGCTTCTGCGATGGAACAGCGGTAAAGCGACGGGCATCTCAAAACCCTACCTGGAAGCATAGACAAGGGTCCCGAGGGCAACGTCTTGCGCTAGCAGTTACGAGCGGCCACTAAGCACGAAGCATCGTTCTCCGGCCTGGCACCTTTGTGAGGCCTGTGGGTTCCGGAGTTTGCGTGTCTATTCGTGCGCGATTCATCTCTTCGCTTTCGGTCTCATCGCTTGCATACTCATCATGCTCTCTCTCTCTCTCTCTCTCTGCTCTCTCCTCTCCTCTCTCTGCTCTCCTCTCTCAGCTCTCTCTCTCTTTCTCTCTCTCTTTCTCTCTCTCTATTTCGCCTTATCGCCGTCGCGCGCGCGCTCTCTCTCTATCTTTCCCATTCTCTCTCTCGTCTCTCACTCCCTCTGTCGTTTATTCTGTCGCTCGTACGGTCCCACCTCTCTCACTCTCTCTCTCTCTCTCTCTCTCTCTCTCTCTCTCTCTCTTTCGCTTGCTCCCTTTCTCTCTTTCTCTTTCGCTCTCTTTCTGTCGGTCTCTCTCTCTCTCACTCTCTGTGTCGCTCACTGCCTTCCAGTCTTCGCATCCTTTCATCTCCCACACTCTATCTTGCTTTCCGTATCCCTGTAAACGAATTCCAGTCTGTATCTTTCTCCTTTCCACCACACTTTTATGGGTCTGTCATTACTGTGTCTTCGTTCTATTATATTCTCAGGTGTCTCTTTCATCTAGCAAAATATGCGTTAAGGAGATCGGTTATTTATCATAGCAGGAAATAGGCACACATTCGTTGTAACGTTCACGCACACTGCACTCACGCACGCACGCCGCACACACACACACACACCACACACACACCATCAACACAAACACACACTCACACACACACACACACACACAACACACACACACACAACACACACACACACACACACACACACACCACACAAACATCATAAATAGAATAAATATATATATATATATCTGATATGTGTGTGAAATATCATGTGCGCCGTCGCAGTTAGATTGTAGGTTCACGTAGGCGTGTGTAACTTTTTTCGAAATAAATGAGTCAATCGATCGTAGTGCATCATAATCACCATAGTTCCACGGCCGAACGGCGAGCTGCGGTTGAACAACGCTCGCTCGAATAGAGACGGCTCTAATAAATCAGTATACGATAAGATTAATAGATCGCGCCGTAACACCGTAGCAACTAAACGACTTCTATGGCTGCCAGAGCAACCAACCACTCACAGCGCGCGCATAAGCGCTTCGCGCCACTACCGTGCCCCGACGCACTAACGCTGACAGCATGGCCTCTCAGTATAGTATTATATTGTACAGACTACGGACGAAATCCGTCTTGATGCGCCCGGGATTCTGCAGGCATTGTGCTAGCCGCTGGTTATAACTGTTTATTGGCGTTGTCGACGGCGACACGGTGCGCGTCCGACATATCACATTAAATCCAAGCGCAAATTTTAAAGCATTATAGCTATTATTGCGTAAATCGCTGATTAAGTATGCATATAGAATCGGCTATACAGGTGCCAGTGTTCGATCATTTAAACAATTTCACAAAAGGGCCCCCACTTTCGACTCCGCGCGATTCCATTCATTACCTGCGTCTAAGTAAAGTCATAAAACCTTGTCGAATCAATTATAAATTCGCAGCTGCCATTAGGGAAAATGGTGTCATGTTTCGAGCATAACGACAGTTGTTGACGCCAAACAAATGGGCGCCGTGATTTGCTGGCGAATAAACGTTTTTACAATAATTAGCTAGTGTAGCATAATAATAATGAATAAGGGAAGCAGAAATGACTAGCGGGCGAGGCTGCCGTGTGCGGCGTGCGCCCCGGTCTCTGCCGCCTAAAAATGCATTTAAAGCATAGGCGCATTAGAAGTATTTTGATGTCGCGCTTTAACGAAACAGGTCGCAACCATTAGAATGTTACACAGTGCATCGAAAAATAGATTAATTTAAATTTTCTCATGTATACCTGCGCGGCTGGTAGGCAGCGGTATATCAGTCCCGCGGCCATTATAGCTAATAGCAACGTTATGCCATGTATAACTGTGCACAGGCTAATTTTATAATGGTTCTGTGACATTAGGCGACGTTGCCATGTACGCCTTGACGCTGCGCACGTTGAAAGCCCTTCGGGGTATTAGTCGTTTAAATTGGCTTGTATAGTTATATTGGTTCTATCTTTATTGTTAATAGTGAATGAATAAATAAAATTATGGAAAAACATGCAGCAGAAAATGTGGAGAAAAGGGAAAGATCAAAGACGGAAGCCGAGAGATTGTCGGATCTAAGAAGGCAATATGTGAAATAAGGATAGGAAGAAGACGGTAGTAAGAAGATAAAAAGTAAGAAGCGAATAAAAAACAATCTATTATTAACAAACCGAAACCTCTTTAGATGTATATTATAATAATATTAATAATTATAAATGGAAAAAATGTAAAAAATAAATTTTTATGGATTTCACACGCGCCCAGACGATCACTATAACACAGTTCAATTCGTAAATGCCTAACGCGTAGCTAGATGGTTCAGTTAAGAGGCTTATATGCACAGTGCTTCTATAGAATCGCTACTAGCAGAAAGAATGACGTTATCCTAACCTTTCAGTACATAGTACCTAGCCGAATGTACAGATGGTCGCCATAATTGCGTCGTGATTAATGAGCCGTCATCTCTGCAAAGAAAATACTATCACTTGATATTATGCATGAAAGGCGGCGGTGCAAATATCATCGCCGCCGCGCGTCGCAAAAACCGTGGCAGAATGGCAGCGCAGACTAACCTATGTGTGTAAATAAACCAGTCACTTATTACTTTAGTCATATAGAATTATACAAAATGTGGCACATCCAAAGATGTATAACGCAGTTTGTGCTTTGCCTGCCTAAATTCCGGTGAGTTCTTATATTCTAATAAAATAGGTATACTCATATGCACACCGAAACATAACAAACACAAGCGGTCAAACATCATATAATTTAATATGCACATGCGCCTTAATGCACACAGTGCAGGTATATTAGGTTCAACGGCCAGCATATAAGCAATATCTCATGAGACGTCAATTAAAAAAACAGACCGTGCCAAACGCTGAGTGAGCATGTTTAATACTTTGAAAACTGTAAATAAATCGACAAAAGTATTTCAGACAAACTACTTTAACAAGATAACAGTGAGCCCGCAGGTTGTCGATTTGACAGTGTAACGTCAATCCAAGATACCTGTCATGAAGTATCAACTATAGCTATATGTAAGACACCGCTGTCATGACAGATACGGCAAAAAGCGGAGATCGGGCATGTTTATGCCTGCAGAGGTCGTTTTCTACCAATGCGGAACAATGGTATAATTTGATTTGCTTACATTTGCAAAGTCTATCCTCTATTTAATGACGTAAACTGTTTGTGTTCAGGCACAAAAACAATGAGAACTCCATTTCTGTGGCGAAACAGGTAAAGTGTGTGGGGGACTCCGCAGACTGACTTAACAGACTCAAGCTGGGTGAACGTTGTATATAATGCTGCATTGTGGTAATTTGACAATTCTTTTGGTGTTGATAGAATTATCTTCACAATCCTCGCTGCCATCTGCGTAAGCTGGACTTTTCTCTGACGTTTCATGACGCAATTTTTGCATAGTAACATTTATCACTAATGTACGTCACGCCGGCGTTTGCTGCGCCTGAAAACCCTGAAAAGGCAAGTAAACCGACGAACGTAAATAAAAAATTTAAATTAGCGCCGATATATGTATAGTATATATATATATATATGAACAATAATTGAATAATATATATATATATATATATATATATACTAGTATATATATAATAACCAGCCGTGGCCCACACCTGCGGTTCACTGGTATACGGCTAACGTTGTGCTCACAGGTCGCATCCGGTCCTAGTTTCGTTTTCCACCGCTCGTGGCCCGCGCGCGGGATGCCGTGATGCCGCTCGTCCTCCGCATACCAATCGCGCGAATGGCCGTTGCGCTGCTGCAGCCTGTGATCACTACATCCGTTTACTATACCAAGCTTGCGGCAATAATGGATTGCCTGATCGGAGATATCCGCAGATAACTGGCTCTATGCCTGCTTTAATCAACGCAAACTAAAACACAGGACCTTTTGCCGCGCGCAATTTAATTACGGTTTTTCTATTAAGCTAAATCTTTTATGAGATCAGAGCCGTTTCGCCCAGGAACGAAGATTAACGTTTCGTATTACATTTGTCGTAATTGTGTTCTTTTGTAGCAACTGCGTCCAAATTGCGGCGCAAGATTATTCGCGCGGAGTCACCATTCACTTGTGATCGGCAGATAAACATGGGATTTCGGACATCGTAGTCGCCCAGTGCTGCCACGACATGATGCCTGGCTTTTAAGAAAAGTCACGACCTAATCAATGCTCTGCGTTAGCTTTGCCGCGCCACGCGGCTAGACGAAGGCAAGTACCCACGGTAGCTGTTTCGGCCATGCATTAGTGAGTGGAATACATCGCTCGCATTAAGTGTAGCACTGTAACCCGGTTGTGCCCGTGAATGCACTGTGCCCTGGGTCAACAGTGCGTCGCGACATTTCAGCCGGCCAACGTATAGTATGCAGCTGTTATGGTGACTTTATTTGGCTTTTGTTGTGCGTCATTGAAGCGCAATCTGGCGTCGGGCGAACTCTGAGAAACGTTATACGCCGCGTGGTCCATGCGTATCGTTTGCATGTTCGCGTGTTTGTATACGCATTGCTATACTGTATGTAGGCCTAACGTGCTTCGTGGAATAATATATATATATAATATATGTGTGCGTATATGGTGCATATATGCACGCGTGCTGTGCGTGGGTGCGCCGATCACAGCTGCTGTAACATTGTACGGGTGCGGGTAATATTTGGTATAAATTGTTAAGTCCACTGACGAACACCGGGCGAAAAAAAAGCAAATATGACATTTCTTGGAACATCCTTGACAGATATTGGCATTTGAAGTTGTGGTAGTATTAGTAATTAAAGTCGGCTTATATATATAAATGATTCGGATCATGCACTGACCACCTTGCGGAAGAAAATAGCATACAAGATATGTATGGCCTATCCACGCTTGACAACAACAGAATTCGCCGAATTGATGAAGTGAATTTTGACATTCTTTCATTTCCCGTTCTGAGCGTTAGTACGACATTGTGACGTGACGACATTACAGATAACGGTCATATAATAAATAATGTACAAAAATATAGGAGCACGCGTAAAAATGTATCGACGATACGCGATTCTGTATCCGTGGACGTCATCAGCCAGCTTGATGCGTAATAATAAGATTAAATAATAATTGCGCTCTGGTCTGATTAGGAGACAAAAAGATAATTGACTCTAATACGTGCACTATAGTGTTTCATATCATGGTGCAGACAGATACATCATTAATAACCGCAATACATTTTAAAAGACGTGTTGTTTTTTATATTTGTACACTAACACTCCCGAAACAGCATCATCACTTCTGTGTCGTTCCAGCTATCCGCCGGCATATGCGTCTAGATAACCTTGCGCGTCTGTCTACATACACAGCTTTATTCGGAAAGGAAATTGCGCGAACATTGTCCTCTAGCTCATTAAATTTATACAATCGCCCTTCTGGCAGATTGACATTTCCGACCATGCTTCGATAAAATGGTTTACTTGACTTTCCGACTAACATTTCGACCACTTTCAAAAGGTTACGAAAACATTTCCGATACACTAAAAATGCGCATTATCCGACCGACCCCGCCCCGCATCGAGTGTCTTCGGCTATTAAAAGAAGAAAGGCAGTGCGTTTCAACGAAAAGGCGTGTGAACAATAATGAACGAGAAAGCGGCCTATAGGCTCACATCAGTCTGCATCATCCGGCGGCCATTTTATACATGACTCCTAGGCAGGAAAGTGTTTTGCTCGTCGTCACAGTCCGGCGCCATCTCTCTCTAAATTTAAATGTGAACCAGCACGAGTCGCTATCAAGTTGACTTGATGTGGCAAATAATCATAAATTACAGGAGCACCGTGGCGGTGAATTAATCCAACATAAAAGTTTACCGGTCGCTGAACAATGTTGAATAATCCACTTTATAAACTACCGATATATTCGTAAAATAGTTTAGCATATCCGGCGAAACGGTAAATACATATGGTTACGATATACATATTCATGATGTCCTGTCAATTGAGTGAATGCCGCGTATGGGCCATAATTTAGGAGTATGCATAGGCACTGCAAAGTTAGACACTAGCTCTAAATACCGGGCGCGTGCATAACAAAATCAATTAAATAAAACAGCGGGCAGTAACATGCATCTTATTCACGGACCGAGTGAAAACACAATCGTAGTCAACGGTCCATTTACAAAACTAAAGTAGTGTAATTTGGTTGTGAAAGAATATGACGCGGTTGATGTAAATGCCGCACCGACGAATAAAGTTTGTGCCCAATAAGGCGACACTTACATAACTTTCCAAAATCCTAATGCATGACACGCCCTTCGATTTTTCGAGGATCATTACAAATATCAATCATGGCATTGACATTAAATTTACTCGTAGTCCGTGAAGTAATCACGCAATATTACGAAAATAAAAATCCTAACTGAAAAATAGACATTTCTTTCACCAGCTTCGCGTTCTGCTAGACCCTACTCGTAAGCTATTAAATCAAGATGAAAATGACGCAATTATACACACAATTACAGTTGTATAGCTATTTTATAATTTAATTCGCGATATAGTAAAAACATTAGTTTTTTATGAAAAATGCATACGAATACAGCGGCCTTTTCTTCCCGTCTTGACCTTAAACAAAATATTTACAATGCTATTGTTACTTTGTTCGATATTTTGATGGGCTCGCCTCTTGTGTTAGCCGTACAGAATTGATTGTCCTTAGTGTGGAGAAAAAAACATAATTATACGTTTTTAGTTATCATAAATAATATACGTGATCTAATATTATGCCTATAAAATAACAACTGCGCATATATTCCCTGTCATGCAATAAAATGAAATGTATAAGGAATTTGAATTTCATTGCGATTCTCAGCACATTGCAGACAGCAAATTAAAGCAAAGTCCCCCGTTAATCGTTAAGATTTCTATAACTGCCATGTCGTTTGACTGCAACAGTACTGCTAATAGCATCAAGGAGTTAATTAGACAAACTTGGAGATGAAAACGAGGATGACTTGGAGAAAACTGGAGATGAAACGAAGGCGATGAAAAATTTGTCTCATTAACTCCTGAATAGCATTAACATTCAGCCATATTAGTAAGATTATTTTAACATTAAGCATTAGTGGCCGCCTTAACTTTACCAATTGTTTGACGAAACGTCGGCTATGCGAGAACTGCTTACGGCTGCTCTCCCTCTCTCCTCTCTCTCTCTTTCTCGCTCTCTCTCTCATCTCCTCTCGTCTCTCGTCTCTCTTCTTCTCTCTTCTATATATATAATATATTATATATTTATTTATTAATATGAGTAAACTGAAGACTAACTAGCCAACTAAATAAATAAATACGCTAAAATAACACCAAATGTGTAAATATTTATATGATAATAATTATATTTGTTGTAATTAAAAAGACAGCCAAGTTATATTGTAACTTCTGCGTTCGTGAACATTTAGCTTCTAATAAACTGTGTCAGGGATAAACCTTTAATCTATATTACATTCGTGGAATAGTTACGAACATCACTCAATAATTATATGCGGCTGTTTGAATTCGCCCTCCTCAATCCAACGAACAGACAAACCGGTGGTTCCGCGGGGGGCAGTGAGAACATTCTAGTCCTCTAATGTATTCGCGTTCACGTTTGGCTCTTTGAAAGGCTATTTCAAACGAGACATCAAAAAAAGCAATTACCGCAAAATGTACGCTGCTGAATAAAATATCTAGTATTCATCTAGATTTATTTAGCTTTGAATTATTCGTTTTTATTGCATTAAGTGCCAAATTCAGTTCAAATCAAACGTCCTTATCAGCCGCATCTGTAGTCATATGTTTCGCGTGCATACGTTTCATCCTCTGGCCTGACTACTCGCATGCTATATCTATGGCGGCTAAACCGCCTGTTGTGAATTTCGTCTAAATATTTTAGCAATTTTCGAATA
>NW_014577201.1:14487-16700 GCF_000485595.1 Priapulus caudatus | reverse complement strand
AGACGTCAGCTGCCGTGAGTGGAATCTCTATGGCCCGGCAAGACAGACCCTCCCAGATAACGCGCGCGCGCCGCGATCTCAGAGAAAAAAGGCGCCGAGAGGGGCGCGAGAAAGAAGAAACACAGAGAACGAGAGAGAAAAGGCGAGAAGTAATGCGAAGAGATGAGAGAGAAGAGCAGAGAGGGAGAGGACGAGAGCAGAGAGAGAGAGACAGGACAGCACAGACAGATAGGATAGGCTAGGCATAGATAGATAGATAGATAGATAGATAGCATAGATAGATAGAATAGATAGAAGACAGATAGAGGAAAGAGCGACACGAGCAGAAAAGACAAATAGCAGTGAAAGAGCAGGAAGAGAAGAAAACGAGAGAAGCAGAGAGCGAGCGAGAAAAGCCGAATGGGAGCGAGAGAGCGCTTCGCGAATCGCGAGCCGCGTCGCGGTGCCAGCTTAAGCTGTCAACTCGTCATAATGGCCGCCCTTCGTGCAGTCTCAGTAGCGTTTGATTCAGCGTTGCGCTGGATAGTGATTCCGTGCCTATTATCGTTAATAACAAGTTAATTCAGATTGGCCACAAGCACTCTCCTCGGGGCCATGCACTAAAATTAGAGTCGACTCACTCCTTTCGGCGCTCGGCGGGCTGTGCAACACTTTAATCGGCAATCCAAGTAGAATTAAATATATCTGCTCAGCGAAAACAACGCGTAGCGAGGAGGCAACATTCGAGTGAAGAGACTGCGCAATAGCGTATAGTCGCTGAAAGGGCAGGGCAAAGACATGAGTAACCGGAAGCGGCGAAAACGGAAGAGAAAGAAAGCCAAGCAGGAGATAGATGATAGGTGATAGATAAATGTCAATCGATAATAGCATAGATAGATGATTAGATAAATAGTTAGATATATAGATAGAAGATTAGATAGATAGATAGATAGACTAGATGAGATAGATTAGATAGAAAAAGTAGGATGATGGACTGCGGATGGTGGCTGGATGGCTGGGTCTGGTGGTAATGGATGGAATAGATAGATAGAGAAATAGCAGTAAATAGATAGATAGTAGATATATAGATTAGCTAGACTAGAATAGATAAATAGATAGATAGATAGATAGATAGGATGGATGATGGTAGATGGATGGCTTAGCTGATTAGATAGCTAGAGTAGATAGATAGATAGGGTAGATTAGATAGATAGATAGATAGATAGCATAGAAAGATAGATTAGATTTTCGCTTTTTGTACTCCCCCGCCTCCCTCTCTCTTTCTTTCTCTCTCTCTCTCTCTCTCTCTCTCTCTCTCTCTCTCTCTCTCTCTCTCTCTCTCTCTCTCTCTCTCTTTTGCCGCGCTTGTCCTCTCTATTTCTTTATCTTTCGTTAACTCTCTCAGATACGACCCCCTTGACGTCGTTCTTGTTTGTTCATACTCTGCCTCTATCCTTGCTTTGTCACCAGATAAGACGGCACAATATTCCATTATCATCGCTAGACTCAATTTCCTATCGCCGTAATCAAACGTGAATAAAGCACACGAGACTTCACGTTCTCGCCAGGCGATAGCTTAACATTGTCTATATCCATACTGTGGGCGTTCTTTTAATATTACCCCGTCAACCGTGAGCACTACCGCGCTTGCTCATTGGTCAAATAGTCGCCCGTTTTTCGCGCGCGCGTATCTGTCGCAGAGGCAACCACGCGTTTACCGGTGATGTATCCGTTTCGCTATCTCTTCATATAGTCCGCGCGCGCGCGCACGTTAAGCACTCCATTTAGAAAATTAATTTTGTCTGTGAATTATTTAACACTCAGCGCCGAGCGGATGCCATACATCGCTTAGGGCGGCCGCGCTGTCGCATTACGGAAACGCCGGAGTGTTACGCGCATATCACATGAGCGGCTTGCTATAGCGCGCACGCAAAGAGAGTCGCGTGGAAAATTTGCGAGCGCCGTCGCGCCGCATACATGCCTTACGTCGTCGAATGTGTATGCGGAAATGGAATGAAGACGTTTCGCGTGAACTATATCGCAGAGGCGTGTAGTATGCGTTTGTACATGCGTGCGTGCGTATGCGTGTGTGTACGTGAGCGTGCGCATGTGTGCATGTGCGTGTGCGTGCGTGCGTGCCTGTGCGTGCGTGCGTGCCTGTGCGTGTGCGTGAGTATGTACGTATGCGGGTGCGTGTATGTCAGTGTGTCAGTTGTGTGTATGCGTGTGCGTGC
>NW_014577201.1:12145-13362 GCF_000485595.1 Priapulus caudatus | reverse complement strand
TCGCACATTGATTTATTAACTGGCCATAGTTGATAAGGATAAAAAATAATAATAATATTATATTATTATTAATTATTTTATTATTATATTATTTATATATAGTACTGCTAATACCTCTACTACAACTACTACTACTACTACTACTACTACTACTACTACTACTACTACTACTACTACTACTACTACTACTATCATCATCATCATCAGCAGCAGCAGCAGCAGCAGCAGCAGCATTAATCATCATCATAAACATCATCATTATCATCATCGTCGTCGTCGTCGTCATAAACATCATCACTATTGCTGTTTTTGGTACTGCTGTTATTCGCGTGGTAAGCTGCTCGTAGATGTTGGCAGAAGGATTATACAGAGAAATACGTTTGCGAACGTCGTCCGTAGAAGCTCATCTCAGACGCCATGCTCGGCCACAGTCTCATTTGACGGCGTCGTCATGATGACGGCCTCATTTGCTGATAAGTGCATGTTGATTTGTGCGACGCTGGGATGGCCCGTATAACATGTGTAATCAGTCATGTAGCAGGGCAATTACGCTCGGCAAGCAGCGACTGATTCACACGAACGCATCATTACGTGTTAAGCTCAGGCAATGACTGGCCGGCCATAATAAAAGTTCAATTGACATGGAGATGCGAGAATCCTGCGCCTACAGCGAAACGGGCGCGAATTACGTCATCAGCTCGGCGCAATAGAAAAAAATTATCATTCTTGAATGCGGTAGATATTCACGCTATTAGCATATCAAAGATGAAAATATTTCACATATTTGTGACAACAACGAGTGGCTGGGTGCGTTGGGTCCGACCGCTAGCCTTGCGCATTGTGTCGATTCTTGACTGAATTTATATCGCTCGTGAGAAATGATTAACCTGTGCGTGAATATTTTTTACAACCAAATACATGAGATGATATCGTATAGTGTAGGGCCGCGCTTGTACGCGCATTATAAATGCGAACTCGCTTCTAAAGTACATTATACTCTTTATTACATAGAATTCCAGTCTCAATTCTCAAATTCTCAATTAGAGCAAATTCTCAAATTGAAATAGATTTACATACCTTGTTGTAACACTCGGTTTTTAAACATGTAATAATTAGGAATGTGCAACGGTTGGAAAAGACGAACACACACACACACACACACACACACACACACACACACACACACACACACACACACACACACACACACACACACA
>NW_014577201.1:9785-12120 GCF_000485595.1 Priapulus caudatus | reverse complement strand
GTGTGTGTGTGTGTGTGTGTGTGTGTGTGTGTGTGTGTGTGTGTGTGTGTGTGTGTGTGTGTGTGTGTGTGTGTTCGAGTACGTGTATGCCGCGATGGCTAGCTCGTATACTTGAGCCTGCTCCCTCCCTCACAGCTACCGACGCTGCTATCGCCACTATTCGCGACAACCAAAGCGTGTCACCGTAAGCTGACCGGGAGCCGACAATAAGTGACGGAGGAGTCGAGTGGCGTTGCTGGCCACGGTGCGGGGTCTACGACTCGCTGACCACACAGCTTTAAACGTGGCTCGGTCGACCTCCGAGACAGCGATTAATTCCTATCATGATTAGATAAATTAAATCCGGGGTCCCGCCATGAATAAATCCGAGCGAATCATCGTGCAATGTAATTATGAAATACATACAGAGGAAGGCCGCACATTAGCTAACTTAATAGGCAATTTGCCGGCCCGAGCTCCGTATCCCAGGCCGTGTAAAATAAGATCATCGCTGGTCACAGCCGTACTCGTAATTCTCCTCCCAGGCGCGTGCGCATTCACGGTGTGTGAATCATATCTAATAAAATATAGATGCGAAAGCAGGCGGCAGCGGCGGCATGGCCAGAGAATCGGCGCATGCAGTTTTCACTACCAGCAGACATTTTAGAGAGCCGGTAATAAAGTGCAAAATCCAAGACTCAACGGCGATCATGTAAATCTTGCTTTCATCTGCGATTTCGCATGACACAAACATAGTCACAAGCGCGAGTGGAAGGAAGGGAGCTGACTAGCTATCGCAAGAAGGAGACGTGAATGTTGTGATTTTTAACGCTAGACTTTAGTGGCTGCTGAACTCTCACATCCGATTAATTTGTTACATGTATTTGATGAAGCACATGTTGAGTCAGATCTCATCCGGCACGCGAATTACTGTCATGATAAGGTATCTACAAGCAATGCAGAGTCCAACTAATAAATTCAAACGTTAGTGTGGCACTAATCATTTTTTTTATTATGAACCAAAACATTTTAATCGGTTAGATCATAACAGTCATTGTTAATCGTCGACATACTTTAATTACTCGCACATTGATTTTTAACTGGCATAGTTGATAAGGATAAAAATAATAATAATTATTATTATTATTATTTATTATTATTATTATTATATATATAGTACTGCTAATACCTCTACTACAACTACTACTACTACTACTACTACTACTACTACTACTACTACTACTACTACTACTACTACTACTGATGATGTTTATGACGACGACGACGACGATGATGATAATGATGATGTTTATGATGATGATTAATGCTGCTGCTGCTGCTGCTGCTGCTGCTGATGATGATGATGATGATAGTTATTGCTGTTTTTGGTACTGCTGTTATTCGCGTGGTAAGCTGCTCGTAGATGTTGGCAGAAGGATTATACAGAGAAATACGTTTGCGAACGTCGTCCGTAGAAGCTCATCTCAGACGCCATGCTCGGCCACAGTCTCATTTGACGGCGTCGTCATGATGACGGCCTCATTTGCTGATAAGTGCATGTTGATTTGTGCGACGCTGGGATGGCCCGTATAACATGTGTAATCAGTCATGTAGCAGGGCAATTACGCTCGGCAAGCAGCGACTGATTCACACGAACGCATCATTACGTGTTAAGCTCAGGCAATGACTGGCCGGCCATAATAAAAGTTCAATTGACATGGAGATGCGAGAATCCTGCGCCTACAGCGAAACGGGCGCGAATTACGTCATCAGCTCGGCGCAATAGAAAAAAATTATCATTCTTGAATGCGGTAGATATTCACGCTATTAGCATATCAAAGATGAAAATATTTCACATATTTGTGACAACAACGAGTGGCTGGGTGCGTTGGGTCCGACCGCTAGCCTTGCGCATTGTGTCGATTCTTGACTGAATTTATATCGCTCGTGAGAAATGATTAACCTGTGCGTGAATATTTTTTACAACCAAATACATGAGATGATATCGTATAGTGTAGGGCCGCGCTTGTACGCGCATTATAAATGCGAACTCGCTTCTAAAGTACATTATACTCTTTATTACATAGAATTCCAGTCTCAATTCTCAAATTCTCAATTAGAGCAAATTCTCAAATTGAAATAGATTTACATACCTTGTTGTAACACTCGGTTTTTAAACATGTAATAATTAGGAATGTGCAACGGTTGGAAAAGACGAACACACACACACACACACACACACACACACACACACACACACACACACACACACACACACACACGCGCGCGCGCCGCGCACACACACACACACACACACACACACACACACACACACACACACACACACACACACACA
>NW_014577201.1:8023-9201 GCF_000485595.1 Priapulus caudatus | reverse complement strand
TATATATATATATATATATATATATATATACATATATCATCTAACAAGTTTCTACCATCGAGTTACTGTCGATCTTACTTTATTTATCGCTATCGCTATCGGCTCACACCCGCTGTCCTTTCTCGCCCTTGATCACTTGCCCCTCTTCTTTTTCTGATCCCACCCCATCTCTCTTTCTCACATTTCTCTCTTACTCTCCCTCTCTCTCGCTTGGTTCTTTCGCTTTCTATCTCTAGTAGGAATCCGTTAGGCCACGAACAGTATATATATATATATATANTCTATCTATATATCTAGCTATCTATCTATCTATCTATCTATCTATCTATCTATCTATCTATCTATCTATCTATCTATCTATCTATCTATCTATCTATCTATCCATCCATTCATCCATCCAGCCATCCAGCCATCCAGCCATCTATTTTTCTATCTATCTATATATCTAACTATCTATCTATCTATCTATCTATCTATCTATCTATCTATCTATCTATCTATCTATCTATCTATCTATCTATCTATCTATCTATCTAAATATCTATCTATCTATCTATCTATCTATCGATTAATCTATTTATCTATCTACCTATCAATCTATCTCCTGCTTGCTTTCTTTCTCTCCGTTTTCGCCTCTTCCGTTTACTCATTCTTTGCCCCTCCCTTTCAGCGACTATACGCTATGTGCGCAGTCTCCTTCACTCGATGTTTGCCTCCTCGCTAGCGGTTGTTTTCGCTGAGAAGATATATTTAATCTACTTGTGATTGCGATTAAAGTTTGCACAGCCCGCCGAGCGCCGAAAGCAGTGAGTCGACTCTATTTGTGCATGGCCCCGAGGAGAGTGCTTTGGCGCACTCTGAATTACTTGTTTATTAACGATAATAGGCAGGAATCTCTATCCAGCGCACGGCTGAATCAAACGCTACTGAGACGTGCACGGGCCATTATGAGAGTTACACTTAAAGCTGCAGCGACGTCGCGATTGCGAAGCGCTCTCTCGCTCTCGCTTTCTCGCTCGCTCTCTGTCTTTCTCTCTTTTTCTTTCTCTCTCTCTTTCTCTCTATTTCTTTCTCTCTGTCTCTTTCTCTATCTATCTATCTATCTATCTATCTAGCTATCTATCTATCTGTCTGTCTCTCTCTCTCTCTCTCTCTCTCTCTCTCTCTCTCTCTCTCTC
>NW_014577201.1:3092-4861 GCF_000485595.1 Priapulus caudatus | reverse complement strand
ATAGATAGATAGATAGATAGATAGATAGATAGATAGATAGATAGATAGATAGATAGATAGATAGATAGATAGATAATATGTCTTGGTGATGATGCATATGTGCTGATGTATATGTGCTGATGTATATGTGCTGATGTATATGTACTGATGTATATGTGCAGATGTATATGTGCTGATGTATATGTGCTGATGTATATGTACTGATGTATATGTGCTGATGTATATGTGATGATGTATATGAGCTGATGTATATCGCTAGACTGTTCCTGCGCTGCTCTACTCTACAGTCTACATGATATTTCTTCCTGCCTCATTATCGCCTCCTTGACGCTGATCACGGGCAGATGAGAATTATGATTTCCCATCCCACTTCATTATCCGTCGGTAATAATTACTAATAACACATTAATCCTGTGGCACGCGAGTCCTCCTTAATTAATTGCAGAATATAATATGACGCATCTAGGGTGCTCCGCCATGTATTTAATATCTATCCATTTAATAACTACGGCATTAGGCGAGGATACCGGGAATTAAAGTAGCCTAACCATCAGCCGCTATGCATTATATACCATCGAGACCGTGTTTTATTTATGGGCTATTGCCTAATCTTCTTACAAGCTAATCTTTGTACTTAATACAGTTGTAATTGAGTGTGGACACATCTGTAATCCGCTTCCACGTTATTGCACTTAGCAGCTATCGGGCCATCGGCTTGCTGGATCGGGAATTGTATAGAGTCGGCATCGAGAAGCGACGCTGGCTGCTAGCTAGCTGTTATTAGCACGCGCGAGCAGTTTTCTTATCTCTTTACTACTCTCTCTCTCTCTCTCTCTCTCTCTCTGTCCTCCTCTCTCTTCTCTCTTCTCTCTCTCTCTCTTCTCCCTCTCTTCTCCTCTCTCTCTCTCTCTCTCTCTTTCTCTCCCTCTCTCACTTTCTCTCTCTCTTTCTCCTCTCTCGCTCTCTCTCTCTCTTCTCGCCTCTCTCTCTCTTCTTGCCCCCTCTCTTTCTCTCTCTACTCTTTTCTCATCTGCCTCTCTCTCTCTCTTTATTTACTTCTCTTGTCTCTCTCGTGAGTCTCTCTGCCTCTCTCTCTCTCATTCTCTTTCTCTCTCTTTTCTCTCTTCTTTTTCTCGTCTATCTCTCTCTTTCCCTCTCTAACTCTCTCTCTCTCTCTCTCTCTTCTCTCTCTCTCTCTTCCTTCTCTCTATCTCTATCTCTATCTTTTTCGCTCTCTCCTTATCCCTCCCTCTCGCTCTCCACCTCTCGCTCCTTCTTGCTCTCTCTCGTCCTACGCTCATCATCCAGCGAGCGACATGGCTGTAGGCGTGGACAGTATGTGGCGTGACGACGTTTTTCATCAGACATTTATATAGTTGTTTTCGAGGTTTTCACCGAACGCCTGCGACGCGCCACGCTTGGCCTACGATGGGAGACCTTGTGAACGCGGTTTGGGAATAGGTATGAAGTAAAATGAATCATCCGCAAATAAATATTCACCGCAAATCAAACGACTTCCCGTGCCACTCACTCACGGTGTGGTGTGAAAATCTATAAAGACAAATGTCCATTACTATAAGTAGGTCTTTAAGTAGGTACTGAAGTAGGTCTTTAGCGGTCGTAGCGGAACATGTGTTCCTGCGGAGCTGCATATTTATGTTTAATATAGTTTACAGTTAACAATCTTGCGGCGTAAATAAACAAACATTAACAGAACATTGCTTTAGCTTGGTATCTTTCACTGCGTATATACGCGGTTACCTATATAT
>NW_014577201.1:1505-2092 GCF_000485595.1 Priapulus caudatus | reverse complement strand
ATATATATATATATATATATATATAGACATATATATATATTACGTTTGTGTGAGTGTCTCTGTGAATGTATCAAGCAATTACATATCAGGTATATTACTATTTAACACATTGGGATCTCTTGTATACCGGGGAATGATACGCATGTGCGGAAAATATGTTGCCGCGATCACGTCTTAAAGACCCTGGCGTATTCATATTTGTAACGTTAAAACATTGGACATATTAATCATTTCTAGTACGTTATCTCACTGCAATATCCGAGGGACACTATTAAAGTTAAACATTAGGGAGAATGTCACTTTGTTCGCGTGCAAAGTCAAATAGACTTTCTACGCAGCTGTAATTTACTTACTGTTGTTTTTTGTTATACATGTCACACGGATTTGCTAGACTCCAACGATCAGTGTTTGAGTGTAGGTGTGTGCGTGCGTGCGTAGGTGCGGGCACGCGTGCGTATATGCGTGCATGTGTGCGCGTGGGAACTCGCACGTGTGTGTGTGTGTGTGTGTGTGTGTGTGTGTGTGTGTGTGTGTGTGTGTGTGTGTGTGTGTGTGTGTGTGTGTGTGTGTGTGTGTGTGTGTGTGTG
>NW_014577201.1:0-552 GCF_000485595.1 Priapulus caudatus | reverse complement strand
ACACACACACACACACACACACACACACACACACACACACACACACACACACACACACACACACACACACACACACACACACACACACACACACACGTGCCTATCTATACGAATCAGCATGTACACGCACGTGTACACACGCGAATACACACACGCACGCACAAACACACGCATGCGTGCACGAATATACACGCAAGCCTGCGCGTGCGTAGTTGAGCAGAACAACCATGTTCATGACCCTGTTTTTCCTTTGTATTGCCTCGCAGTCATACAGGTAAGCCCGAATGGGACACATCTGCCTGACAGTCTCTAATTGACTGCAGCAAGGTGTGTAATCGTAGGTTATATTCGCGAAGAGTCCAATTAACATCTTCCTGTAGCTAACAGTTCCCGTGACGAGTTACACTCCGTCACTGATGCAGCACCAATCGCACACTAGACAATCGCCTTCATCACCTCTCTCACTTGCGCAGCACGGGTGAATCGCAAGGAAGAATATATAATTATGAAGAAAGATGAATATATATATATATATATATATATATATATATA
>NW_014577200.1:485474-491852 GCF_000485595.1 Priapulus caudatus | reverse complement strand
GCGAGCAGCTGCATTGATCGCTTGTGGTTGCTAGGTGGTTGCTAGGGGTGGCGCCGTAACATGCCTCTGCATGCCTCCGTCCACCGCGCGCGACCCGCGTCGCGCGTGAGGGGGGGGGGAAGCACCCTGTAACACGTGGTTGTTACACATTCATATAATATCGTAATGATGTTGTAGTTACTCAAAATTATAAACACCTAAACACGTCCTAACCGTACCCTAACACAGTTTTAGCCCTAACCATAACCCAATCCCAATGGCAACCATTTCCCTAACCCTAACCTAATTCCAACCCTAACCCAACGCCAACTGTAAAAACCTTAAAAACTTAATTAACAGCGGTAAAGAAAACGTGAAGAAAATGTAGGTCATCAAAGCGATGCATGATGACCTGTACGTCTATAGCCACACCAGGAGATTAATTAGTACAGTATCAGACAAGACAAGAACTGTACCTAACCCAATTATAACTGTATAAAACTATAACTATAAGTATAACCATCTACTTAACAACTATTCAGTGTAACAGGTGTACCGGTAAACATTCTACCTGTACAATCTCTTGTTTGCTATAACAATGTAACTTTATTTTGGCAGCCAAGGCCCCGCATAGGTGTCGCCATTGGAGACCAAATACTTGACTTGAGTGCGCTGCTGCACTTGTTGCCTGCTACTGCTCACGATGCACTCAGCCAGGTTTGTAATTGCGTTAACCACACTTTATTGAATTACACCTGTGGTCAGTCCTCGCCAAAAGACAAAATCCTTTACTGGACATTCGGTCCAGTAAAAAATAGATTTTTACCAGACCGAATGATATGTTACTGGACCAAAAAAATATTGAAACATTAAAACACATTCACATCTCTGTTGCTTTTCCTTTGTGGACATATCTAACATATATGCTTTCCTGCTCATCACCAGGTATGTCTGTTGACCCATCCATGATAAAGCTGAAAAAGCTTAATTTGCATCGTTTATTTTTTCATCCATTTCGTGAGGCGTACAATCAGCAATGCATTCGATAATGCCAGCTTTGTCATTGATGTAGGTTTCACCTATTTCTAGGCATTTGGCCTTGTCCAGTTGTGTGATCCAGGTATAATCAGTGATAGTAATATAAACTTCCCATGATAGTTCACACACACGTCACATGTCATCATTTTCTTATCTTTTATCATATAACAGCCAATCTCTTCCTATCGCTTTCCCACACCATAGATTAATTTGGTACACGCGTATATAAGATAGCCATAGGCAGGGATATTAGTGTTAGGCATATAGTGTGTGGTACTGACGTACCCGTAGCCTCTGGGTAATTAGTTGATGTAATGTTACCTGACACACGGTCTGGTAATGCCAAATTTCTTTACGGACCGGTGCGAAAACCACCGGTTTTGTCCGACGGTCCGACGCTTTTGGCGAGGACTGCCTGTGGTTATTGTTAACATGTATCTAGTTTAGCTGTTATATTTTCATGCTAAAATGTAGTACATATTTTGTGGCAACTATATGTAAATAGTAATGTATGTTGCTCTATTGTTTACCTGACACATTTCATATAGTATATCACTACAATATATATATATATACCCCGTGATACAATAACAAATAATTATAGTATACATCCGTTTGGATAGAAACTCTCCGGTTTGAATCCATACTATAGTGCCAAATCCAATTTCCGATAAGCGTACTTAATCCGTATGGCCGTTGTAAGCAGAGTGGGAATGAAAAAGCCCCAAAAGGAGTGGTGCCCAACAGCCTAAATCTATTGGAAATCCCAACCGTTTGCCCTAGCCACTTCAAGATCTACCTACGATTTATTATGTTTAATCCAACAAACCTATAGCTAAGAATTCACCTCTTGAAAACATTTCCCTAGCGTTGTACGCAATCAGTTTCCCATACACATTCCAATGCGCCATTATAATATAAATAGAAATGTACGACACGGTTTTGAAGCATTTCACCATAAAATCAGAGTGTCCCGTGAATAATTTTGATCACAAGGACTGTTTGTGCGTGCAGCGCCATTCATTGGTGGCATAGAGCTATAACGTGTACATTAACTACTAACTAAGGTATCCACCCTAATCCACAAAAGTGACCATATAGGTAATTAACTATCTTGTTCTGGAGTCTTGGTCCATTGCGGGCCACCAGGATGAAATTGCTTCTGTCAGCTTGCGATGCTGTGAGACTTTGTAATTAAGATTGGTTTACACGATGAGATTGTGAACATGCTTCAGCATGACTTGGGTGCGTTCATGGGACTGGGTTCGGCAGCGTGGAAGGAGACAAGGGCAGCTCTGCAGCAGCTTCTGTCTGCAGATGAAGCCACGCTGAGGACGACCCAACTACACGAGCCAGGTAGGTGAACGACGAACAGGAGAGGTGGTTTGTGGTAAGTATTCGAAATATAGGCTGCAGATCTATAGTGTTCAAGCCCCCCTCTCACTGGTCTACCATTCTACCTCTTGAACAGGTACTACCAAGATTTGCTTCAGTCGACGCCTACTGTAGAATCATACTATGAGCACCAGAGTAAAGCTAGCAACCTCATGCCACTATAAATCCAATCTGTCTATCTTACAGATAAAATTTCACAGGTTGCGGTGCACAAACGACAAAAACTGTGTGAGCAATAGCTATAAGAGTTCAATCGGACATAAACCATTGCGGTAGCGAGATGCTTTGGTGAAAGCTTAACTGCGAACAAATGCTCATGGTTTCTGTAATAGTACACAGATGTACCTTCGTCATCTAGTGGACGGCAACGTGTTTTGTGTGTTAGTTAGTCAATATATCTTCGTCTGCCGCTTATAATTGTAGCCTATTTCTTGAATTTTTGTTTTCCAATATGTTATAGAGCTCTGCTTCCGAGTCTGCTGCAACTATGCATCTTCCTGCCCACCATTGGTGAGTGCGCTCTCTTCAATATTTTGTGTATGCCGATAATCGTAATGTTTCCAGCGCTGTAGTAAAAGCCTATTACCGAAACCTGATGCGTCATCCTCAGCGGTGAAATACATTGTTGACGACATGCTAATACTGCCCAAAGCTTACCTAGATCTATTACATATGATAGTGGCTATCATTCTTCTAATACCTGTTTATATGCATTGTTTATTGGCATGTGTTGTCAAGCTGGGTAGATAGGCACTACATAAAAATAACACATTACATTGTCAACACTGTTACACCGAACTTGCCATGTTTTGTCAATGCGTGGTAATCGTGAAGATTTATCAGGCCAAGAACCTCATGACAGAAGGGAATACATTAAGAGGGTTCATGTAGATTTGATACTTGCTAGCATATAAGGCATTATGAAATACGAACATAATGAACACTCACATTCGCAGTGATACAACATGCATGCATACATACGTATCAGTGTCGAAATATAGTTAATGACCCTGTGACCTTGACCTTGGTGGAGGGCTCAGAATCAATAGGTTCTCCTCGCCCCATAAGATGCAACTGTGGACCAAGTTTGAAGTTTACCTCTACCGGTTGCAAAGATACGAGCGAGCAGACACACAGACATTCACACACGCCGCACACATCCACGAAACCGAAACGGCCACGAAACAATATCCTCCGCGCACTGCGCGCGGAGAGTAATACTTGTACTTCGTCGAGTAGACGTGTTCGTATGGTTAGCCTGTGTTGCGACTAGCGTGTATTGTGTGTGCGACTGTGCGGTGTTGACAGTATTATGAGTAGCGGGCGTTGTGTTTTACGTTTGGAGCTTTTATTTCGATATTAGTTCGATAAAGCTGTAGTTTATTGATGAGAAACAATGATTTTCGTCAGTGAGGCGGTGTTTTGGATAAATTTCTGCGTGGTGGCTGAGATTTGAGTGAGGTGCCCACCTACCTGCGCCGTGCCAATGCAGGGAAACACTGCGTGTGCATGCATATAATATGCGGGAATGATGGCGATTGCGTCCGCGAACGGTTTGCTGGCAAGTTATTGCCACTGCATAGCTGAGACAGGCATTTTGCGGGTTTTGCAGCAGTTTTTGCAGCTTGCGGTGGCTTGTGTAAACCATGAAAATGCCTTGACTTGAGGCGTGCATTTCGGGGGCGATTTCGAACAGTTTCTTTTTAACTGTCGCCCCGTAATCACATTTTCGGGAGCTTTTTTTGGAATTCGGGACGATTTCACCTGCCGCCCCCGTGTATTTTTCACTGCTGACTGCTGCTAAACACTGTACCGAAGTTTGCAAGCCAATTTTCTTCGGTGGGGTAGGGTGGATTTCTGTCAGTAAAGCCGGGTTGATTCAGTTTCATTTTCATTCCATTCCTTAACTGCGCTAAGAGAAAGTGCATAAACCACAACTGCCACCTATATTTATGCATCCGCCGCCTAATTGTTATCTTGCTCCATCTAGGCGACTACACGGATTTCTACTCATCCAGGGAGCACGCGACCAACGTGGGAACCATGTTCCGGCATTGACAATGCGCTAATGCCTAACTGGTGAGTGCGATGCTTTCTCATCTACTCGTTCTATCCAGTAAATATGTTCATGAGAGCACACTGCGCAGGGTCATACTCAGTGTAGTGCAATATTAGTCAACCACCCCTTCATCCGTCGAACATGCAATTAGGGTAAAATGGAGATTGGGGTATAAATCTACTATAAAATGCGTAAATAACTCGCTAGGGCCGTGCGTCCCCTCGCTGCCGTGCGTCCTCTCGCTGCCCATCGATTGAAAGGACAGTGATTTTCCGTTTCAAACAATTTTCTTTTCCGTTTGGGAAATCTATGAATTCCGTTTCAAAGTAAAGAACAAATGGAAATTCCGTTTTGCCATAGAGATTGTAACACACCAAAAATGCAAAATTCCGTTTACATGTATTTGCATGGGGGAAAAAAGGTATTTGGTCACTGACGGACAGTTGGGTTGGCACCGAAATACAGGGCAACCAAAAGTCGTAATTGTAAGTCATTTTGCTCTGAAACTTGTCTGAATGTAAACCATATCATTACTAATGCTATTGTCGACGTTTTTGTGTGGATTTATTGAAATTTCCATGTTGTAATATGTTTAAATTACATTTTTGGCGTTTTTCCGTTTCCAATGGCCGTTCCGGTATTTTCCGTCGTTTTCTGCGATCCGCGGAAAATCACTGTCCGCTATGTGTAGTGGCTATGGTCATTGCGTTTTCTCACACCACGTCTGTGCTTCTTTCAGGCTCCACCTTCCCGTTGGATACCATGGCAGGGCTTCCTTTATCGTTTGTCTCCGCTACGGACCTACACAGACCCCACGGCCAGACTAGACCGGACGAGAGTGAGTTTTGCTCTACTTCGCGTCTTCATAGTGTAGTCGGCTGAGATAACTCTGATGCCAGACGACTGTTGGCGCTATACTTGGTGCTATGTGCGCCGTGTAATTGCTTGACTAAATTTACGAATTCGATAATAAAATGAGAGTAGACTGATGTAGATTACAACTGCCGTTTCACTATATATTATATACTCACTAAACAAACGTCGTACAAATTACACAGGATAGAAGATAGCTTTCACAATGCATATACGATTTAGTCACAGAGAGAGGGATACACAAGAGCCCCGTTTCCTCCGCGAACCTCTCTCTTAATACCCCCTTTCGTAACTCAGCGCGTGAAACTCCTACAAGGATGTCTCCCCCAATCACTGTTGACTACAGGGACGGTAGAGGGTTGGAATCATGGACGATGGTCAGTTTCTAGAGGGGGAACGAGGGGATAGGCCAAATGGCAAGAAATGAGGGGGGACTGTGTTTACGCCTTCATGCGCCCTCTCGGCCACGGGATGCCACCACGTAGGTGGCATAAGTTTGACGTAGGTAATGATGCTGGATGTGTCGATAGATTTACAACCAGGGCGGCCATCAGCCTCTGAAAATATCCCCATTTCGGCCAATGTGCATATGTTCAGGATGGAACAGCTGTTTAGCATGTGAGTTCGAAACCAAGTTCTGCTTAAAGTGTTGTCTGTTCTTTGCCGACGGTTGTCCAGCTAATGTAATAATACTGCTGCGGTGTATCTCCAACTATAATTATTCATTGCAAATTGACACATACCAGCGCGGACGTGGTGCCGCCACATGTTGATATCTAGTTTGTAGCCAGGGCTAATGTTGTTTACCTGTGTAACTACTTTTAACATGTTTGTGTGTGTTCATCAGATAAATCCGTTCTTCACTGCCTGCTGGTGTGGTATATGAATTATGCCGGGTGAATGCTATATGCGGTCGCGAGTGACGTTTAGGGTTGCTACATTTCCCTACGCCGGGAAAGACAATGACCCATTGTCACATGCAGCTCGACTGCTCTAACGAAATAGGGCGTAAATTTCCAGGTGGAGAGCAACGG
>NW_014577200.1:466979-485449 GCF_000485595.1 Priapulus caudatus | reverse complement strand
TGAGAGAAGACGACGAGAGTGGAGGACGAGAGGGAGCGGGGGGGGGGGGGAGGAGACGAGGGGAGGAGAGAGGGCGGAGGAAGGCGGAGAGATGGGGCGGATGGCGGAGAAGGGGAGGAAGCGGGAGGGGAGAAGAAGAGAGAGAGAGAGAGGAGGAGAGCGGAGAAGAGAGAAAGAGAGCGAGGAGAGAGAGCTCGAGAGAGAGGGAGAGCGAGAGGAGGAGAGAGAGGAGACGAGAGACGAGAGAGAGGGAGGATGCGCAGAGAGATGAGAGAGAGAGAAGAGAGAGATGACGAGAGAGGAAAGAGAGAAGAGAGAGATGAGGGAGAGTGAGAGGGGAGAGGGAGAGGGAGAGGAGAGGGAGAGGGGACGAGGGGGGAGAGGGAGAGCGCGAGAGAGGGCGACGAGTCGGAGAGGAGAGGGAGTGTGTGTGAGAGAGAGAGAGAGGAGAGGAGAGGAGAGGAGAGGGAGAGGGATGCGGAGAGGAGAGGAGCAGAGAGAGATGCGAGAGATAGGGGAGAAGTGTGAGAGATACGAGAGAGAGAGAGCTGAGAAGGAGAGAGCATGAGTGAGAGAGAGTGAGAGAGGAGAGCGAGTGTGACGAGCAGACGAGAGGGGAGGGAGAGGGAGAGGGAGAAGTACGAGCGTGAGAGAGATAGGAGGAGAGAGTTGCGACCGCAGATAGGGAGAGACGTGTGAGAGGATTAGGAGAGAAGAGACGAGAGCGAGGAAGGAGAGAGGAGAGTGAGAGAGAGTGACGGAGAGCAGGGGGGAGAGGGAGAGAGAGTGAAAGAGAAAGAGAGAATTATAGAGAGTGTGAGAGAGAGGGGGAGAAGGAGAGGGCGAGAGAGGGAGAGAGAGCAGAGAGAGATGCAGAGGTAGTGTGTGAGAGAGAGAGATAGATAGATAGAGAGTGGAGTGGGAGAGAGAGAGTGAGTGAGCGAGAAAGAGAGAGTGATAGAGAGTGAGAGGGGGAGAGGTAGAGAGAGGGAGAGGGGAAGAGAGAGAGAGAAGGAGAGGAGAGAAAGAGTGTGTGAGCGGGAGTAAGAGGAGAGATGGAAGAAGAGAAAGAGAGAGAGAGAGTAAGAGAGGAGAGATGGAAGAAGAGAAAGAGCGAGAGTGAGAGAGAGAGAGAGAGAGAGTTGATGGAGAAGGAGATCAGGAGTGGAGGGCAAAGGAGCGTGTGCCATAATAATATTTAATAATAGCAGCATTGTGGATCTGCGTTGGGAACTGGATCTGCTTGGCGTACCTCACACACTGTGTGTCAGCTTGCAGCTGTGCACTATCGAATAACTGTCACTGTGTTAGCAAGCAGTTGTTTCATATACGTGATATGCTGTGCTTGCAAACGTGTGCGCACCTGTTAGGTGTACCTGGCACTACCTGCTGTGTTGGAAATGTTTTTGCTTAATTAATATTAGGCCACCTTTTTTTTTTTTACAGAATTTTTGTTGTTGTTGTTGTTGACTCGGTAGGGTAAAAAAAAAAATTGTTGTTTTGTCAGATCAAACAAGTCAAAATACAGTGATACTGTTATACATGATATTAAAGTATTTTAAGAAAACTAAATGAAAACAAAACTTAACTTGTAATTTTTTTTACTTTTATTATATACTGTTTGTGCAAGTTTACATTTTTTTTATTCATATTTCTTAGAGAAAAGGTCGGCAGGAATAAAAAAGGGTCGGCGGATCTGTAAACCAACAAAATAAAAAAATCTCGCCTTAGTATATTAAAATATATGATATTTATAAGGTTTTTAATAGGTGCTGGGCAAAATCTGTTATCCACAGTTTAAAATAGTTACATGGCTTTATTCCATCGTTGTTTAATTCTTAAACATTCTCTTAAATCTGAAACAACTGAGAAAACCTGCTGAAGTCTATGATCTCGAGGGTATCAATTATTTTCACAGCTCGCGATATTCAAAAGTGGGAGTATATTCCTCTTGGGCCTTTCCTCGGTAAAAGCATGGGAACGACCATTTCTCCGTGGGTCGTGACAATGGATGCCCTGGCACCATTCACCGTTCAACAATCGCAACAGGTAATCACATGCTACATAGGTTTCCAAAGTTTTGAGGTTGAATGGAACATTAATGTCTTATTATTCGATACATTGAATAAAGCAATTAAAGTCTATATTAGGCTATATTAATTTCGTATATTTTCCAACCTTTATTTTCTAGATATAGTTCATCGTGTTTCATTTTAAACCTCTATTCATTATTCTATGGTGTGTGCAGCTTTGTAGCAGGTTAGCTATGTTTGTTCGTGGTAGAGGTTCTTAAAATAAATTCTGTATAGAAATATTTCACCTTGCTGGTT
Organism: Priapulus caudatus; assembly: GCF_000485595.1. NCBI lineage: Eukaryota > Metazoa > Priapulida > Priapulimorpha > Priapulimorphida > Priapulidae > Priapulus > Priapulus caudatus. The sequence continues at coordinate 483,119 of NW_014577200.1, read as the reverse complement.
TTTTCTCGTGGTTTGTTAGGATCCCTTGCCACTCCCGTATATACAGCAAGATAAGCGTTGCTCGTATGACATCAATCTAGAAGTAGCGATCAAACGTAAGTCTAAACGATCTGTAAGTAAGATCAAATTTTTCCCACTATCTAAGCAGTGATCCACAAATTTTATGTAGCCAGACTTTTTAGCTCATCTGACGTAGTCAGATGCAGCTTGTAGAATCGCATGATCGTCCGTCCGTCCGTCCGACTAGCACTAATCTACCTACGATTTATTATGTTTAATCCAACAAACCTTAGCTAAGAATTCACCTCTTGAAAACATTTCCCTAGCGTTGTACGCAATCAGTTTTCCCATACACATTCACAATGCGCCATTATAATATAAATAGAAATGTACGACACGGTTTTTGAACATTTTCACCATAAAATCAGAGTGTCCCGTGAATAATTTTGATCAAAGGACTGTTTGTGCGTGCAGCGCCATTCATTGGTGGCATTAGAGACTATAACGTGTACATTAACTACTAACTAGGTATCCACCCTAATCCACAAAGTGACCATATAGGTAATTAACTATCTTGTTCTGGAGTCTTGGTCCATTGCGGGCCACCAGGATGAAATTGCTTCTGTCAGCTTGCGATGCTGTGAGACTTTGTAATTAAGATTGGTTTAACGATGAGATTGTGAACATGCTTCAGCATGACTTGGGTGCGTTCATGGGACTGGGTTCGGCAGCGTGGAAGGAGACAAGGGCAGCTCTGCAGCAGCTTCTGTCTGCAGATGAAGCCACGCTGAGGGACGACCCAGAACTACGAGCCAGGTAGGTGAACGACGAACAGGAGAGGTGGTTTTGTGGGTAGTATTCGGAAATATAGGCTGAAGAGTCTATAGTGTTCAAGCCCCCCTCTCACTGGTCTACCATTCTACCCTTGAACAAGGTACTACCAAGATTTGCTTCAGTCGACGCCTACTGTAGAATCATACTATGAGCACCAGAGTAAAGCTAGCAACCTCATGCCACTATAAAATCCCATCTGTCTATCTTACAGATAAATTTCACAGGTTGCGGTGCACAAACGACAAAAACTGTGTGAGCAATAGCTATAAGAGTTCAATGGACATAAACCATTGAGGTAGCGAGATGCTTTGGTGAAAGCTAATGCGAACAAATGCTCATGGTTTCTGTAATACGTACACAGATGTTCCTTTCTGTCATCTATGTGGACGGCAACGTGTTTTGTGTGTTAGTTAGAGGATATATCTCGTCTGCCGCTTATTGTAGCCTATTTCTTGAATTTTTGTTTCCAATATGTTATAGAGCTCTGCTTCCGCAGTCTGCTGCAACTATGCATCTTCCTGCCCACATTGGTGAGTGCGCTCTCTTCATATTTTGTGTATGCGATAATCGTATGTTTCAGCGCTGTAGGTATCAAGCCTATTACAGAAACCTGATGCGTCATCTCACGGTGAAATGCCATTGTTGACGACATGCTAATACTGCCCAAAGCTTACCTAGGATCTATTACAATATGATAGTGGCTATCATCTTTCTATACCCTGTTTATATGCATTTGTTTATTGCATGTGTTGTCAAGCTGGGTAGAATAGGCACTACATAAAAATAACACATTACATTGTCAACACTGTTACACGAACTTTGCCAATGTTTGTGCAATGCAGTGGTAATTCGTGAAGATTTATCAGTGCCAAGAACTCATGACAGAAGGGAATACATTAAGAGGGTTCATGTAGATTTGATACTTGCTAGCATATAAGGCATTATGAAATACGAACATATGAACACTCACATTCGCAGTGATACAACATGCATGCATACATACGTATCAGTGTTCGAAATATAGTTAATGACCCTGTGACCTTGACCTTGGGTGGAAGGGGCTCAGAATCAATAGGGTTCTCTCGCCCCATAAGATGCAACTGTGGACCAAGTTTGAAGTTTTACCTCTTACGGTTGCAAAGATATCGAGCGGACAGACACACAGACATTCACACCGCCACATCCACGAAACCGAAACGGCCACGAAAACAATATCCTCCGCGGCACTGCGTGCGGAGGATAACTACTTGTACTTCGTCGAGTAGACGTGTTCGTATGGTTAGCCTGTGTTGCGACTAGCGTGTATTGTGTGTGCGACTGTGCGTGTTGACAGTATTATGAGTACGCGGCGTTGTGTTTTACGTTTGGAGCTTTATTTCGATATTAGTTCGATAAAGTGTAGTTTATTGATGGAAGAACAATGATTTTCGTCAGTGAGGCGGTGTTTTTGGATAAATTTCTGCGTGGTGGCTGAGAATTTGAGTGAGGTGCCCACCTACCTCGCCCGTGCCAATGCAGGGGAAACACTGCGTGTGCATGCATATAATATGCGGGAATGATGCGATTGCGATCGCGAACGGTTGGCTGGCAAGTTATTGCCACTGCATAGCTGAGACAGGCATTGCGGGTTTTGCAGCAGTTTTTGCAGCTGCGGCTGGCTTGTGTAACCAATGATAATGCCTTGACTTTGAGGCGTGCAATTTCGGGGGCGATTTCGAACAGTTTTCTTTTTAACTGTCGCCCCCGTAATCACATTTTCGGGAGCTCTTTTTGGAACTTCGGGGACGATTTCGCCTGCCGCCCCCGTGTATTTTTTTCACTGCTGACTGCTGCTAAACACTGTACCAAGTTTGCAAGCCAATTTTCTTCGGTGGGGTAGGGTGGATTTCTGTCAGTAAAGCCGCGGTTGATTCAGTTTCATTTTCATTCCTTAACTGCGCTAAGAAGAGTGGCATAAACCACAACTGCCAACCTATATTTATGCATCCGCCGCCTAATTGTTATCTTGCTCCATCTAGGCGACTACACGGATTTCTACTCATCCAGGGAGCACGCGACCAACGTGGGAACCATGTTTCGCGGCATTGACAATGCGCTAATGCCTAACTGGTGAGTGCGATGCTTTCTCATCTACTCGTTCTATCCAGTAAATATGTTCATGAGACACACTGCAGGGTCATACTCAGTGTAGTGGCAATATTAGTCAACCACCCCTTTATCCGTCGAACATGCAATTAGGGTAGAAATGGAGATTGGGGTATAAATCTACTATAAATGCGTAAATAACTCGCTAGGGCCGTGCGTCCCCTCGCTGCCGCGTCCATTGAAAGCTTCGATTGAAAGGACAGTGATTTTCCGTTTCAAACAATTTTCTTTTCCGTTTGGGAAAATCATGAATTCCGTTTCAAAGTAAAGACAAAATGGAAATTCCGTTTTGCCATAGAGATTGTACACACCAAAAATGCAAAATTCCGTTTACATGTATTTGCATGGGGGAAAAAAGGTATTTGGTCACTGACGGACAGTTGGGTTGGCACCGAAATACAGGGCAACCAAAAGTCGTAATTGTAAGTCATTTTGCTCTGAAACTTGTCTGAATGTAAACCATATCATTACCAATGCTATTGTCGACGGTTTTTGTGTGATTTTATTGAAATTTCCATGTTGTAATATGTTTAAATTACATTTTTTGCGTTTTTGCGTTTCCAATGGCCGTTTCCGTATTTTCCGTCCGTTTTCTGCGATCGCGGAAAATCACTGTCCCTATGTGTAGTGGCTATGGTCATGCGTTTTCCTCACACACGTGTGTGCTTCTTTCAGGCTCCACCTTCCCGTTGGATACCATGGCAGGGCTTCCTCTATCGTTGTCTCCGCTACGGACCTACACAGACCCCACGGCCAGACTAGACCGGACGAGAGTGAGTTTTGCTCTACTTCGCGTCTTCATAGATTGCGTTCTTGTTATGTTTTTACTACAAAGGCAAAGTCTGTGGCAAGACAATCATTTAAAAATCAATGGAATCAGGAGTGTATCAATAGGAGTGAGACAGACTAAAACCGGCAAAATTCAACATTTAGTAGCCTTAGTCTACCTATGATTTATTGTGTTTACCTCGATAAACTTGAGCTCAAGTCTTGCCTTAATCATTAAACTTTATCCGTGTCTAATCGTTGGTCTCATAAAAATGACAAATCTGGAGATATTTCGGTTCAAACGTACAATGTGGTTTTTGAAATTTATAGCACATTTCCAACAACTGTGAACCGAAACATAAGGGCAATGCTTTTGAAAGCCCTCTATCGCTTAGCAATGCAAACATAGCAAACAACTAGCGAGGTTTGCTAGGGATTTCGGAAAGTTAAACACTGCCTTGTTGTTATTTATAGGCTCTATGTCGATATGACAGTAATTTACATGTCTATGAAAGCAATATTTGTTAATTGAAAAAATAAAATGGATAAAAATACGTATAATCTTGTGAAATTTTTTTATTTCTATTGTAAATTGTATCAATTTAACACCAAGTCGTGGTTTAATCTTTCCGAAATCGCCTAGGCAACGAACACTGCGCTAGTTGTTTGCTATGTTGGCATTGCTAAGTCGATAGAGGGCTTCTCAAAGCATTTGCTCTTATGTTTGGTTCACAGTTGTTTTTGAAATTGTGCTATTTAACTTTCTCAAACTCACATTTGTATCGTTTGAACGATATCTTTCCGATTTGTCATTTTTATGAGACAACGATTAGACATCGGATAGTTTTAATGAGATCATCAGAAGATCCGCTTTAGCCTTCTAAGGTTTATCCGAGCTGTAATACAAACTCACTACACATAGGTAGACCACACCTAACAGTAATGTTAATTTTTTTCTCTGGTTTTACATATAGATACACTCCTATATGATAACACTCTACGATAAGGAATCATGGCATGTTTTTTTTTTCCAAAATCTAAAAATTAATCTAGGGTACTTTATAAAAAACTTAAGATAAAATATTTAAAAGTGAATAATCAGTTATTGATATCATTAACATAAAATTTAGGAATATATATTTATATTATATATTATATATATTATATATATATTATATTAGGTATAAGATCAATGAACGCATTGCATTCTGGTTCAAGCCGAGGAAAAAAAATTGTTGAGTTGGGGAAAGGTCAGGGCATAGTCAAGGATCAAGCAAATCCTACAGAGGGGTTAATATTATTATTCTAATATCCCCAACTAATTAAAAAATCTGGCTTGTATGTGGTGCAGTGTAATTCATCGTGTGCACTGTCATTGTTTGAACACGTGTTCTTTTATTGGCACACTGTGTTCGCGTTTACATTATTCATTTTCGGTTGTGCTATCTTGATCGTTGTGCTGACACATCTTCATTGTGTGTGCTGTCGTTGTTCCGACACATGTTCATTTTGCGTGCTGTCATGTTATCGAGCGCTTGATTGTTGTTCAATATGTGTGCTGTCGTTGTTCTATTTTTTTTTACGTGTGTTCATTCGTGTTGCTGTTCATTGTTCATTGCATGCTCGATCATTGTTTATCGTATGTGCTGTCGATGTTCAGACTCATGTTTATCATGATCGTTGTTCCTCGTTGTTCACTTTTGTCAGCGATAGGCCGCCGGTATTGGGATCTTTACTTTTTTGACCGATGCAATGCTGAATTGACTTTTTTGAGGCTGGTGAGACGGCGTTCTCTATTTCGTGCGGCACGATAGCTCGGCTGAATTCGATCTCGATTCAGTCTAGTAGGCGACGAAAATTTTCTTCGGTCATGGTGCTCATATTGAACGATTCTGAGATGGTGATCAGCTTTTATGCTCTGTTATATTTGCTATATGTAGGAGAGATTGAGAGAGAGAGAGAGATGATAGACGTTGACTGTTCCTAAGAGCAGAAGATTGATGAGTGAGTGAGAGATGAGGATGAGGGAGAGAGCAGAGAGAGAAAGAGAGAGAGAGAAAGAGTGAGAGAGATGACGAGCGAGATGAGTGTGTGTGTGTGGTGGCGAGAGATAGAGAGAAGAGAGAGAGAAAGAGTAGAGAGAGAGTAGAGTAGAGAGAGAGAGAGAGAAGCTAGCACGCGGATTGATGACGATGAGAGATGGGAATTAACGCTGTGACACCGTCAGCTCAATTGCATCGCTGCAGATCATGCATGTACTTCTATCGGCATTTGCAAGTCATGCACAAGTGAGAGAGAGATGAGAGAGAGAGAGAGAGAGAGAGAGGGAAAGGGGAAGCTAGGAGAGGGAGAGAGAGAAGAGAGAGAGAGCGAGAAGAGGGAGAGAAGAGAGAGGGATGAGGGGAGGGGAGAGAGATGAGAGGATGAGGAGAGGAGAGTAGAGAGAGAGGAGCGAGATGAGAGAGAGAGAGAGGGAGAGGGAAGAGGTAGAAGGGAGAGGGAGATTGAGAGTAAGAGAGAGAGAGAGGAGAGAGAATGAGAGAGATGATGAGAGAAGATGATGAGAGGATGAAGCGTGGCGATGAGAGATGATGAGAGGTGAGATGGGAGATGGGAAGAGTGGTAGCGTGAGAGGAGAGCAAAGAGTAGAGAGAGAGAGAGAGGAGAGGGAAGAGAGCGAGAGGCGTAGAGAAGATGAGAAGAAGAAGATGAAAGAGAGTATGAGAGATGAGAGGAGAAGAGGGAGATGGGGAGAGGGAGAGGGATGAAGGGAGAGGGGAGAGGGAGTGAGGGGATGAGGGGTAGAGGGGTAGAGGGGAGCGGGGAGAGGGAGCGTGTGAGCGAGAAAGAGATGTGTGATAATGAGTGATGCTAGGGTGGGAGAGTAGAGTAGAGGGAGAGGGAAGAGAGAGAAAGAAGTGTAGAGGAGAGAAGAGAGTGTGTGAGCGGGAGAAGAGGATGTAGATGGATTAGGATAAGAGAGTAGGAGTAGTAAGAGAGGAGTAGATGATAGAAGAGACACGATGCGATGAGTGCAGTAGAGGAGAGAGTATGATGAGTAGTTGATTGGAGTATAGAGAGTCTAGGAGTGGAGGCAAAGGATGCGTGTGCATAAATAATTATTTATAATAGGAGCATTGTTGGATCTGCGTTGGGTCCACTTGGATCTGGCTTGGCGTCCCTTCTACACACTGTGTGTCATCCAGCTGCAGCTGTGGGCACTGTATCGACTTAACTGTCATTGTGGTTAGCAAGCAGTTGTTTCATTATATTCGTGATATGGCTGTGCTTGCAAACGTGGTGCGCACACTGTAGGTGTACTGGCACTACCTGTTGTGTTTGTGAAATGTTTTTGCTTAATTAATATTTAGCACGCTTTTTTTTTTTTTTCACGGAATTTTTGTTGTTGTTGTTGACTCGGTAGGGTAAATAAAAAAAAGATGTTGTTTTTGGTCAGATCAAACACGTCGAAATATCGTTGATTAGTTATACATGATATTAAAGTGATTTCTAATGAAAACTAAATGAAAACAACACTTAACTTGTAATTTTATTTTACTTTTTATTTTATAACGTTTGTGCAAGTTTACATTTTTTATTCATATTTCTTAGAGATATAGGCGGCAAGGATCATACAAAAGGGTCGGCCGGATCTGTTAAACCAACAAATTATAATAAATATCTCGCTTTAGTATATTTAATAATAGATTATTCATAAGGTTTTTTTTAATTATGTGCTTGGGCTAAAATCCTGTTATCTCACTAGTTTAGAATAGTCTACATGCTTTAATTCATCGGTTGTTTAATTTCTTTTAAACCTTTCTCTTAAATCTGACAACTTGAGAAAACTCTGATGAAGTTATTGATCTCGAGTGTAATCAATTATTTTCAACACACAGCTCGCGATTATTCAATAAGTGGGAGTTAATATTCCTTTGGCCTTTCCTCGCTAAGAAGCATTGGGAACTGACCATTTTCTCCGTGGTCGTGAGCAATGGATGCCCGTGGCACATTCAGCCGTTCAATCAAATCGCTAACAGGTATGCACATGCTAATATTGTTCTCAAAGTTTGCGGTTTGAATGGAACATATGTTATTCGTATTACTATTTGAAGTAAATGCAATTTAAAGTCTATTATTAGTGCCTATATTTAATTTCGTATATTTCCAACGCTTATTATCTAGATATAGTCTCTATCGTGTTTCGTTTTAAACCTTCTATTTCATCTTTTATTTATGGTGTGTGTAAGCTTTGTAGCCATGGTTAGCTAATGTTTGTTCGTGTAGATGGGTTCTTAAATAATAAATTTCTGTATAGATAATATTTCCAACTTGCATGGTTTTTTCTCGTGGTTTTGTTTTATGGATCTTGCCACTTTTTTCCTGTTATACAGCAAGATAAGCGTTGCTTCGTAGACATCAATCTAGAATAGGACTCAAACGTGAAGTCTCAACTGGATCTGTAAGTAAGATCAAATTTCAAGTCACTATATATAGCAGTGATCAGTCAAATTTTACTGTAGCCAGACTTTTTAAGCTCATATCTGACTGTATCAGAAGGGGGGGGTGCAGGCTTGTAGAATGCATTGATCGTTGTCCGTGCGTGCGTTCCGTCCGTGATTTTCGTTCTCAACTATCATTGGGTCACAAATTAATCCTGCTTTCGACGTAGGCTCACGATATTATTTCGGGTCGTTGGGGGGGATGGTCAAAACGAGTTGGGATGCTCGAAGCTGGTTGTTCTAGAGTCAAAGGTGCAAGTAGGTTGTTATATAAAAGGAGGGGAAACATTTCACTCTCTTAAGCTTAAGTTATAGGGAGGTAAATCAGAATTGGCGGCACAAATCTATAATGGCTCGACTATTATGGCTCGTGATAGTCGGTGTATTAGCCAATCTATGGTATGGAAAAGCCATTCACTGTGTCGGAAATTGTGTGGTCACAGGTCAAGGTCAATGGGTCACAGGGCAGATTTAGACATTTTCTGAGGACAGGGTCTGACGGGCGATTTTGTAAAAATCTCTTTTTTGTTTCAGGCGTGACTCTAGCATTTTATGGGCCTTTATTTAATAGGACCTGAATGTCCTTCTTGCTTGACTATGCGAAGAGTAACGTGTTGGATAACTTTTGACTGCTCAAAAGTAGGATGGTTAAACATTGGATTTGTTTCACTGTCTGTTAGATTTAAGAATTTGAGCTGCTAGGGTTTGCTAGTTAGAATCTATACATGCTGCTGGATGTTGAGGTCTACATGATGTCACCTCGTTGAAATTGTCTAAAAGCTATAATTTGGTTGAAGAAGGTTTATGCTCTGCTTAAATCGTTATAATTTCTATTGCTATTCTATATCTGTCAGTATGTTACATGTAACGTCATGGCATAGGCCAGTGGCCATGCCAGTGGGCATGTGTGGTGATTAGTATGTGTCCTATCTGTGTAGTTTTTGCCTGCTGATTAATTGTTCAGGTGGCAGCTTCTATTTTGCACTGTTAGGCTGCGTAGTAAATGGCATGAGTGCTTACCTATTTCTGGTTCTTGCAAATAGTTGTTGTGCTACTCGTCACGATAGGAGCGCTTCCATCTTTAATCTGAAAATCACTAAATCGTAACGCGCCTATCATTCGTGTGCAACCTTTCATAATGCGATCCAACGAACATCGCTTTGTCGAAGTTCCTTGAATACTATCCTGTGGCATTCCAGTTTGTTTCGGCGTGTATTTGAACAGCATTTTGGGACTTAACAGGGTTTAAGCTTATGAATTCCCACCACTCCACCACAGAGTCACCGCAGTAGACGTTAGATGAGCGCTGTCGCTCTGCGGCACTTGTTATCATATATGGTCTACCTGGTATAGAAGGATAGTCTCCATCGCATGCTGATGTGTCTGCCTAACCACATTTTTTCACGAAAGAAAATGGTAAAAATTCTTCTCTTAATTTGTAGCATTCCGTTTAAGGATGGCCAGTTCTAATCAATTAAAATTTAGTTTCTGTTCTGATTGTACACTGTCATGTCTTATTCTCGTGGTATTTCCATATTTATGCGTTATTTGTGATGAGTATAGTGTTAGCATATAGTGTTGTATAAACCAGTTCTTCATGAGGGTTTTGGTGTTTGTTTCAAATTCACTTTCTCAAACGTATATATTTTATGGTTTCCATAATAAAAACTGAGGAAACTCAGGCTAATATTCGTTGCCTCTCTGTTTTAATAGCTAAAGATGCCACTGTGGGAACAACTGTATGCAAGTCCAATTTCAAGGTAAAGTGACAGTGTCAACCAAGGGTTAACTATCATTCTCCCGATTGATATTTATTAAGACTGCATTTTTTAACTGGTTGTTATTTTACGTGTGGGTAGCCACAGTGTGTTTATACAACTAATGTATAATGTATTGGCATGCTTGTTCTGATACATAATATTAGAATTTTCAAGTTGCAAACACACGTGTTGCGTTTTAGCAATAAGTTTTTAGTGTCGTGGTAGTTTTTGCGTGCACATGTTGCTGTGATATTGTCAGGAGTAAGATAATATAGATATATTATCTAGATATCTATTATATAGATATTATTATAGATATCTTATTATAGATATCTATATTATCTTACTCCTGATATTGTGTCTATATGTATGTTTTATTTGATCAAGTTTCTGTAAGGTTGTCTCATTGTAAAGCTGCCATGTGTACTGCTAGACACTGCATGCAACGTGTAGCATGGCGATGAAAATAGATAATAATCATACCCACACGTCATTAGTGCTATGTCAATTTATTAGTGATGTGTTAATTAGCATTCCCCCAGGTTGCTAACGATAATTAGTATTTCACTACTAAAACCCCATTGACATATATAAACACTCGTGTGTGTTGTTGTTCATTAGGCATTATCCTACTCTGCATATATACTGATCTTCAAGCGTGTGCCTCATTACTGCACGCACATCCTTTGTACCTCGCTTTGTCATCATTGGCTCGGTGACATAATGATGCGTGGGGATTGTTGCAGCACATGTACTGGTCAATGGAGCAGCAGCTGGCACATCACACCGTCAACGGCTGCAACGTGAATCCTGGTGATTTAATGGCATCCGGCACCATCAGCGGACCGGTGAGCACGCTCCTTCTGCAGCTCGCTCTCGCCTGTCTCCACCGTCCGCTCGTAGCAGGCTTCCCATGTCGTATGAGCGAATGATCGACGGTTGCGCACGTTAATGACTCGTCAATACGCTCGTTAGAGGCGTTGAACTCCCCTGAGATGTGCGCGTGGTGGTTTGGGTATCCCAAACTTACAAATAGGTGCTTTTAGCAGAGGTGATGGCTCCCTCCGTCTATAGTATCATAATCAAAATATGTGTCATGAGCGTGAGCGTTAATTAGTTTTGTGTTGGTCGTTTGTTAGCTGAGAACTGTCCGCAACCATAGCAACAGCTCGATTATGAGGAGAGTGCGAGAGAGTGATAGATAGAAAGATAGAGAGAGATAGAGTGGGAGAGTGAGAGAGGGAGTGAGAGAGAGAGTGGGAGAGAGTGTGTGTGTGTGTGAGAGAGAGAGTGTGTGTGGGAGAGAGAGGGAGTGAGAGAAAGTGTGTGTGGGAGAGAGAGAGAGAGAGAGAGAGAGTGTGTGTGCGAGAGAGAGAGAGAGAGAGAGAGAGTGCGCGCGAGAGAGAGCGAGAGAGTGGGAAAGTGAGAGCGAGAGTGGGAGAGTGTGTGTGGGGAGGGGGAGAGAGTGAGCTAGTGTGTGTGTGGGAGAGAGAGAGCGAGAGCGAGAGAGATGGGTGTGTGTCAGACCCCGCGTTCACACGTAGCTGAAAAACTCATTTTTCGTACGTACTCAGGCCAAATTTTCCTCGTGTGAACGACCACGTATAGCTATACTGACACAAAAGGTGCGTTTCGTACGTACTTCGTATATACGCGTTTCGTACGCGTGTAGCGGACGTGTGAACAATGGGCTGTAGCTATATAACTCGTATAACAGTATAACTGGGCGGAGCAACATGCGCAGATTTTGAAATATAAGCTCACTGCGCAACTTGTCGAGCTTATACAGCGATACATTTAGTCCAAATTATATGTGTGAACGCTCTATAACTCAAGGCTGTGCTATTCACGTTTCGTACGGAGTACATACGATACACGTTCGAAACTGGGTTTTGAGGTACGTGTGAACGCGATAAGAGAGAGAGAGAGAGAGATGGGTTCAGAGAAAGAGAGAAGGTGGAGAGTCGAGAGCAAGAAGGAGTGGGGGTTTAACAGTTCCCCCAAGAAGCTGATGATTAGGAATTGAAATGTGTGCAAATCAGACGTGTTTCAAGTTGTGTTTAGACGACTAGCAGTAACAGTTAAAAGCATAGAGGCCCATTGTTAGAAACAAAATCAGTCTTAACGTTATTCACAATGTTGACTAGTATTTCTCATAGACCGGACGTCTATACACTGCATATGAGAAGTTTACTCATAACTTTACCATGTTTCTGTCAGCAGTCTATGAGAAAAAATAATGTTTTAAACAGGTAGTTAACAGTCATCTTACAATCTCTGATTGGTTCATCTAGCCAGTACTATACTTGTCCTATTTTCAGACGCCGGATTCCTATGGTTCGATGCTCGAACTGTCATGGAAGGGTACTAAAACGGTTGACCTTGGTAATGGGCAGGTCAGGAAGTTTTTACAAGATGGCGATGAAGTGACGATGACAGGTATGCTAGCAGGGGTTAAGACTTGATCCTTACCATGTCCTTGAAGACTTGTGTTATAGCCACACATCCCCCTTGTCCCTTGTTGCTAGATGGATCAAGCTTGGCTGGTTCGTGTGTGTTTCACGCACGCACGCTGAATTGTAGATTATCAGGAGTCTATCAATATTCATATATATATTGATAGACTCCTGATGTTATGATACTTTGTTGCTCAGCAATGTGTTCAAAAAGCTCCTGTCACAACATAGGCTAGAGCCCCAGCTGCTATAAATATACAGTCAAACCTCAGTTATCCGAACATCAATTATCCGAACAAGATTTCAAGGTTCCGAGAATATTTAATAAGCCACTAGACCACCAGTTATCCGAACAATCGGTTATCCGAACAAAATACTCCCCACCCGTCTCGTTCAGATAATCGAGGTCTAACTGTACAATTGCTGTGACAAAAATGTTAATTGCACTTGAACGACGTACCTCTTCATACTACTTTAGATTCAGAATTGCAGAGCTGATCATGATGCTACGTACTAAACGATGTAAATGATAACATGAATCGCACAGCTATAGCTTCTTCAGGGCAGCGCACTGAGTTGCTCATTCAAATTAATTGTGTCAAATTAATTGGGTCAGACTAATTACCGATGCTGCTGCTCACGTAAATGCCAACTCTGAAATGGAGTGATAATTCCAGCCTTGGGATGGGGTGTAGAGAGTAGGTGCGAGTAATCGCATGCGTTAGCAGCGCAGAGGGACGTGGTACACGCGCGGATAAATTGACATGTTCCCCGCCGATCTTTCTCTGCATTTAGTGACACCATATCCATTATGTAGCTGATCGATATGGGGGAACAGAGACGAGAGAACGTGCAATTTATAATCGTTAGAGCTGTGTGTACCTTTCAACCAAATGGTTGTGTTTGCTGACGAAAAAGTGTGACGTTTCATTAATTTGATGGATTTTAATGTAGTGTTTTTTGTACAGTGGTTTTAATAACTGCCCGGGGAGGATAATGCTGGAGTTATTAGATCTAAAACTGCTGTGAATGCTCAATGACTGAGTTTAGCCAGCATTTTTCATCAGTTCGTCTCTTGTGATTTTACAGCAAACCGTTATATCACATTGTTAGATTTTTTTAGCCGCTATTTTTAGGCAGGTTATATTTACCACCAGTTAACGATCGCTTAACGACGCTTATATGTTATAGAAAATGTGTTTAGGAATATGTACGCGACCAAACGGACCGCCATTGAAACCAATGCAAATATTGTGCAGCAGTTAAATCTAGGTACGATTTGTTTTTCGCAGGTTATTGTCAAGCAAACGGCTACAGGGTTGGTTTTGGCTCGTGCACCGGAAAAGTCTTGCCTGCTCTTTCTGCGCAATAGAACAGTCGGTGCAGAGTTGCTGGTGCTATATGTTGATAGCACGTGTAAATGCATGAAAATCATAACAATTGATATCCGCGCGATATAGTTAATATAGGTGAGGAAGTTACGTAGGGGAAAGATAGAGAAATCTTCACGTGGTTAGTGCTCGTGCTCTTTCTGCTGTTACCATGACGATGCTCAAATAGATAATCGTGCCTTATAATTACTGATGTGTGTATCACTGATAATATCTTTTTAGTGAGCGTTAATTAGGAAGTAGAAGATTAGTTGAAGGACAACGTTGAGTCTCTGCTAGATTTAATATCAAACAGTACGTTGATAATGTTGGTTGACACATTTATCATTACCGATGTAGGCAGTTTATAAGCGTTATGCCTAACAATTTGGTGCTGTCGTAATCAAATGTGATATTTTTTGATCACCCAATCAGTTTTGTAGACACTATCAATTGTTGATACTAAGAAAATTCGTTGTTTGCATTTTATTACTCGTGCGAAATGTATAGTGTCAAACAGCTGTTACTGCATACGTGATCATTTGCAAAGTGTACTTTTCACTGTCCAATTTTTTTAAAGTGAAAATATATATCTGATAGATTTCTAGTCAGTTTACATTTCGCCAAAGATCTGTTAGCTAGCAAGTTCATTTTATTCATTGTCATTATATAGTTGATATTCAAGGCAAAAGCAATTTAATGATTTTTAGGGAAATGATTCACGTAGGTAATTATAAGACATTTTTCAATCAAAATATCATACTATAATATACAAAAGAACGGTATTTCCTCATATAGTTGTGCAGTTTATTTGAAGGCTCGTGGAATAATAATTATTTCGATTAACAATATTGGGTAAACGTCACAGGTTTTTAGCCACTGGCACTTGGGACAGAGTCAGTAAAAACTGAAAATAATATATATGAACACACATTCACAAATAGGACTTACTACGTACCCCTCTGTTACAGTTCCACTGTTGCGTCACTGTGTATCAACTTTCCTTCATAAAAACCGATGTAAAAACTAACGCCGAACGCTCCCGCACTCGCCGCTGCGAGTGTGCTATGACGCTATGATATATAGGGGGGGATCGTGAAAAGGACTCAGGATGATCGATTTTGGGGGGTCAAAGGTCAAAGGTCAAGAGGTGTAAAAGAAGAGAGACCATTCCCTCCTTAACTTAAGGTATAGGGAGGAAATGCAGAATTGCGGCACAAATCTAAACGGCTCGACCTAGGCTCGTAATAGTCGGTGTATAGCATCATGGTAGGAAAAGCCATCACTGTGCCGAAATTGGAGTTCACAGGCCAAAGGTCAATGGGGCACAGGGCAGATTTTAGACATTTTCTGAGGACATGGTGTGACGGAGCGATTGAAAAACTTTTTTGTTTCAGCGGTGACCTACCATTTTTATGGCTTTATTGAAAGGACCATGAAATGTGCTTTCCACTGACGTGCGAAGAGTAAGTGTCTGATAACCTTTTGACCCTCAAGAGGAGGGTTAAACATGGATTTGTTTACTGTTAGAAAGAATTTGACTGCCGGGTTTGCTAGTAGAATCTATACATGCCTGGATGTATGAGGATACAATGTCACAGTGAAATTTCAAAAGCTAAATTTGCTTGAAGAAGGTTTATGCTCCTTAAATCGTATAATTTCTATGGCATTCAGTGTGTTACATGTAACTTAATTATGCCACTGCCAGTGCATGTGGTGGTGATAGTATGGTGTAGTTTTTGCCTGCGTTAATTAGTTACAGGTGGCAGCTCTATTTCAGCCTGTAGGCTTGCGTAGGTAAATGGATGAGTGCTTACCTACTCTGTCTTGCAAATAGTTGTTGCTATACTATGTACGATGAAAGCTGGAAACTTCCATCTTTAATCTTAAGACGTTCAAACGTACGCGCCATCTCGTGGCAACTTTCATAACGATCCCAACGAAAATTTCTTCGACAAGGTTCCCGATACCATCCCAGTGTTCGAAATAAGGGCTATCCGTTTGTCTGTACTTGTCCATTTCCACGGAGGACAAGTAGATCTGTCGCTTTTTAGAGCAATATTTCATAATTTTCTACCATCGCTTGCCGCTGCTGGGAAACCTGAGTTAACATAGTATAAACATGGGCTGCCGGAGTGCCACCCGAATTAACATATAGTATAAACATTTATGTGAAGTTATATAAAAACGTTACCGTCTTGCTAGCTTCACGAAACGGTCTTGCTAGGGTTATAGACATATAGACATCAGACAATCAGTCCGATAGACAATCAGACATCTGTATAGACAATCATACCCACAGCCT
>NW_014577200.1:451419-464775 GCF_000485595.1 Priapulus caudatus | reverse complement strand
AGGGGGAACATTCCCTCCTTAACTTAAGTATAGGGAGGAAATGCAGAATTGCGGCACAAATCTAAACGGCTCGACCTAGGCTCGTGATAGTCGGTGTATAGCATCATGGTAGGAAAAGCCATCACTGGTGCCGAAATTGGGGTCACAGGTCAAAGGTCAATGGGCCACAGGGCAGATTTAGACATTTTCTGAGGACATGGTCTGACGGAGCGATCGAAAACTTTTTGTTTTTCAGCGGTGACCTAGCATTTTTATGGCTTTATTGAAAGGACCATGAAATGTAGCTTCCTGCTGACATGCGAAGAGTAAAGTGTCTGATAACCTTTTGACCCTCAAGAGGAGGTTAAACATGGATTTGTTTACTGTCTGTTAGAAAAATTTGACTGCCGGGTTTGCTAGTAGAATCTATACATGCCTGGATGTATGAGGCTACAATGTCACAGTGAAATTTCAAAGGATAATTTGGTTGAAGAAGGTTTATGCTCCTTAAATCGTATAATTTCTATGGCATTCTGTACTGTCAGTATGTTACATGTAACGTATGCCACTGCAGTGCCACTGCCAGTGCATGTGTGGTGGTACTGTGTAGTTTTTGCCTGCGTTAATTGGTTACAGTGGCAGCTCTCTATTGCAGCCTGTAGGCTTGCGTAGGTAAATGGATGAGTGCTTACCTATTCTGTCTTGCAAATAGTTGTTGCTACTACGTACGATGGGAGCTTCCATCTTTAATCTGAAGACACTTAAACGTACGCGCCATCTCGTGGCAACTTTCGTAACGATCCCAACGAAACATTCCTTTGAGAAAGGTTCCTGATACCATCCCTGTGGCATTCCACTTTCGGCGTATATGTGAACACATTTTGACTAACAGGGTTTACTAGAATCCCACCACTCCACCACAGAGTCACCGGCAGTAGACGTTAGAATGAGCGCTGTCGCTTCCGCGCACTTGTTGGCTGCTGTTTGATAGTTGTTGTACTACAGACGCGTATATGATACACGCACACACAGCGCGCAATGCATACAGAGAAACATAGAGAGAGATACACACACAGATATATATATATATATATAATATATATATATTATAATATATATATATATATATATAATATATATATATATATATATATAAGAGAGATGAGAGAGAGAGAGAGAGATAGAGAGAGAGAAGAGAGAGAGAGAGAGAGAGAGAAGAGAGAGAGAGAGAGAGAGAGAGAGGATAGATAGATAGATAGATAGAAGGGATGGATGGATGGTGGATGGATGGAGTCGTCTCAACTGAAGAGAAGAGAGAGAGAGAGCGAGAGAGAGAGAGAGGAGGGGAGAGACGAGACAGAAAAGAAAGATGAGAGAGATAGGAAGAGAGAAAGAAAGAGATAGGAAGAGATAGGAAGAGAGAAAGAAAGAGATAGGAAGAGAGAAAGAGAGAAAGATAGATAGATGAATGATAGGTGCGATCACCCGCCGCATGCAAGCTATCTATAGAATAGTTCGGTTATTTACGCTGTCAGAAATAGAAGGATCATATACAATATAATTATGTAACTGCATTACAACTGCATATAGTGCTGTAGCGTGAGGCGTTCTGAAAAGCATCATACACCGACGAAAGACTTGTCGCGGTGGTGTGTGAAAAACACGCACACACACGCGCGCGCACACACACACACACACACACAGACACACACACACACACACACACCACACACACACACACGGATAAACAACATGTAACTAGACAGGGCACTCAGCGAGAGTGCATACTCCGCGAGCATGTAACATGTATGTGCTCGCGGTGGCAGCTGCTGACTGATCGCCTGCCTGCTGACTCGCCGCTCACTGGTGGCTGCTGCTGACTCGCCACTCGCTGACTCGACGCGCTATCGATTTCGCGCTCACTGGTGGCTGCTGCTGACTCGCCACTCGCTGACTCGACGCGCTATTCGATTCGCCGCTCACTGGTGGCTGCTGCTGACTCGCCACTCGCTGACTCGACGCCGCTATCGATCGCGCGGTGGCTACACACACACACACACACACACACAACACACGCACACACACACACGCACGCACGCACGCGCGCCCGCGCAGCGAGCTATGAATGACCCGTGTTCGCGCGGAGTAATTATATATATATAACTATATAATAATGTATGGCATCGAGGACGGACGAATTATATGGCTGCTGGCGTTGCGTGGCGGGGCGGGCGGGCGTGCTGTGGGTGTGTGTGTGTGTGTGTGTGTGTGTGTGTGTGGGTGTGTGTGATGTGTGTGTATGTGTTGTGTTGTGTGTGTGTGTGTGTGTGTGTGGTGTGTGTGTGTGTGTGTGTGCGTGTGTGATGTGTGTGTGTATGTGTGCGTGCGTGCGTGCGTGCGTGCGGGCGTGTGTGTGTGTGTGCGTGAGTGTGTACGCGTGCGTGCGTGCGCGCATGTTCGTGAGCAGTGGGTCACATCATTATTAGCTTCCACGAGCAAATCTGGCTGCTAGAAAGAAATCCATATATTACGTGGTCGTGGTGCGCATGCGACCAGTGACTGACTGACAGCCTGCTGCGTCTATATGGTACACGGAAAACCCGACACGGACCGTTCGCCAAATACGCCACTTCAAAGAGAAGGATTGGAAGGTGTGGAGTGGGAGGCTGAGAGGCAGCTCGCTAATTAATACGTCAGGTAAGTTCAATTAGCTAATGAGCGTGAGCCTGCGAAGCTAGTCAGTGGTAATTTCTCTTCGCTGGCTCGCAGTGCACGCGCAGGGCTCTGAATTCTTCGTGGATGCGTACGGTGCCCATGCGTGAGCAAATTGCGTTCGACCACTGTGCATATAATACGTGGGTGGGGGAGCCTAGATATCTGCCGTATATATGATGGAAGGATGAGGACAGCATTGGCGGGAGGGCGGTGAGCGAAACACGAGCGGTGAGTGGTGGTAGCAGGAACCAGGGCAGCACACGGATGAAGCCGCCATATTGTCCACGGGGAGACAGAAGGAAGCGACATGACATATTCAGACGTACATAGACGTAGAACGACAAAACAATGTCCGGCCAAAGATAACATCGGGAGCACGCAAACCTTGTTTGTATACTAGTATAACATGACGATCGTTGATAATATTGTATTGTAGGGCAGCGTGCTAATTAACCAGGGGGCGCTTCTAGATCGACGAGGCTGTGCGACTAATTGTCTATACTTCTAACCCTAGCAAGACCGTTCTTGGAGCTAGGGCGCCCATCCTCCACCAATTGTTGTACTTCTATTTAGATGATAACCTCAGCTCCGGAATCGTAGCAGCGTAGAGTTAGCAAATGGTAGAGATGTTTCGTAAATAGCAAGGTAGAGTAGCAGCGTAGAGTTAGCAAATGGTAGAGATGTTTCGTAAATAGCAAGGTAGAGTAGCAGCGTAGAGTCTCGTCTTCCGTTCTCTACATCTTACATAGTAACTGTCCATGTAATAACTAATCTATAATGGTGTCTCCTCTGTATGTCCGTGTCTATTTATACGCTGCAAAGCAGCCCCATCATCATCCCAGTCAGCACACTGCATTGTATTCTGTCTGAGTGAATTCGGAATAATATTTCCGAATACTTCACTCGTAATTTTCCCAGTATAGAAACCCTATGTATGAATTGCAAGAAATATAGAATCCGAAACGAGGATGAGCTGAAATACGAAAACATTGTTCGCGGAATATTGTAGCCTGCCCTGCTAAACTAAAATATCAGATGGTGTCCTACCAAAGAGTAGACAATTGTCAACAGATCTAAGAGAGAAGCCACAGATCGCGGCAGCATGAGGATCTACCGCACGATAGTGAGTTAATCTCTGTGTGTAAGTAGAAATATCCTGAGCGGAGAACGAGATAAACGATTTCTACAACGCACTCTTCTCGTCGCTATTTGCTTGTCCGGTTGCCATGGTAACGATCGCGTATCGCGCAGAAAGGAGGCAGTGTGATCGGTTAGGCGCTTGATGTTCAGCACGCGCGCGCGCGCGTGTGTGTGTGTGTGTGTGTGTGTGTGTGTGTGTGTGTGCTGGTGTATGTGTGTGTGTGTGGTGTGTGTGTGTGTGTGCTGTGTGTGTCGATGTGTAGTGTGTGTTGCGTGCAGTGCTGTGTGTGTGTGTGTGTGTGTGTGTGTGTGTGCTGTGTGTGTGTGCGCGGCGTGTAGTATGTGTGCGTGTGTGCGCGTGCGTGTGTGTGTGTGTGTGCGTGCGTGTGTGTGCGCCGCGCCGCGCGTCGCCCCCACCGATTCTTGTGTGCGCGCCGCGTAGTGCGTAATACGTGCGCGGGGCCCTCAACCAACGTGCTGTACATGTGGGTTGGTCGGCCGCGTCTGCGTATACGTTGGGCGGGGGCGCGTATGTGCATGCGCTGTGTCGATGCGCCCCGCCCTTGCGTGCGTGCGTGCGTGTTTGTTGCGCGCGTGTGTCGTGATACGTGGCGTGCGGTGGTCGTGTTCGTGCGATGGCCGTTGCTGCAGGATTAGCATATCAACAATCAATCGCCCCGCTGCTCACGAACAGCAGCTATGCGAAGTGCGCTGGCGGCAATGATACAATGTTATTCTCTCTATAGCCATTAGAGACACGGTCCTTAGATGTCTTCGTTCATCCGTGCGGTTATCAATGTGCTTCTGGTATATCCGTGAGCAGCCAACCCCACCACCCTCTGTCATCGACCCACCCCCATCGATAGCCGCCGCCCACTCGCCCTAGCCCCACTGCGTGAAAACTCTTGCGACGCCTCACTGCCCTCGACGCCGATCAAGGTCGTTGTGTTGCCGTATATACAACGATGTGTAGCATCGGTGCTCTCTCTGTGCATAACTATATTTATCTTCCACGTACAGCTGCGTAATAATCTGTTTATTATATCAACTAGAATCGCCGCCCTGGCGAAATGTCACCTATTATATGCCGTTCGATTGCTACTGCGTTTGCTTAACGCTGTATAGTCGTGATTTAGCGAATATGCGACTTATCCACATAGAGATCCGCATAGTTCGTTTGAGCGTTTCATAGAAGCCTATATCACACATCCTCTACACGTGATGGAATAAGTGCGGGGTAATGTGAAATGACAGCCATGCCGTTTACCGGAAACTCGACTGGTTTACCACTACGTATACCTCTTGTCTCTGCGTATATTAGTAGGATACCAGAGCAGGTAGTATTTACGGTAGGCCATGGCTAGTAGGAAATATTTAGGTAGATGTCGATGATTCGAAAGAAGATGCCCTCATTTACGGATCTGTGTCATTCACATTCCCCTCTATTGCGTGCGTAAGTGAAACTCCCCCCCCACAGTTTTAGTCAGTGACATTCCTCCATTGGCGCTGTGTCAGAGAAATTCCCCCTTTCCTGTGTCAGTGACAAAAATTCCCTGCCTTGGGTTGGGTTTGGTGCCCCAGGGACCACCCGCCTGCGGGTCAGTGGCATTTCCGCTATTCGCGTGTAGTCCGTAAGTGACATTCCCTCTTTGGTGTGGTCATGACATTTCCCCCTTGGTCGAGTCGTTCAGTGACATTCCCTCCTTTGTGTGTCAGCGACATTCCCCTTGCCGCCCCCGGCGGGTGTCAGTGAAATCTCCCCCCCCCTCAACACCGTTTGTTCGTGAACATTCCCCTTTGCACCAGGGTTGTCGAGTTGACATTTCCCTTTGCGCTTGTGTCAGCTGACTTCCGCTTTTGTATCGCTGTCAAGCTGGACATCCCGCCTTTGTGTGTCAGTCACATTCCGCCTTTGGCGGCGACGGTAGTCAGTGACATTCTCCTTGGTGTGTAAGTGGACATGTCCTCCATTGGTGTTGTCAGGGGAACATTCCCACTTTGAGTGTGTCCAGTGACATTCCCTCACTTTGTTGTCGAGTTGACATTCCCTCACTTCAGCTGTGTCAGGGGCATTCGCTTCCATTGGTGTGTCAGTGACATTCCAACATATTGTGTCGGTCGCAGTGGATAATTCCCTCCTTTGGGTGATCAGTGAATCTTCCTCCTTGGTTGTGTCAATTCGATACCGGTGGTGCATGCTGGGGTAGTTTATGAGATTTTTCTACTTATTATTGCAAATTGCGCATTTATATTGTAGTATACCATCTAAACGTCGTGAAAATGTGACGTGTATTAGCTGTGGGCTTGATTGCTGTAACCCGCATCACTCTATATTCGCACACGCGAAACAAATTCGTGTCTGTGCTTAGAGTGATAAAGCGATCTAGCTTGCAACGCAGTGAGGCATTAGTAGTCTTTTTTACGCACCCTATTAAAAACGCCGTCCGTGGGTTTCCCTTACTCTTACATATTCGATTGCTGCACTCTATACGCAGCCGTTTTTTCGGTCGGGTAGGACTCAATGCCGCGTCCTGACACAGGCGAGCTCTGCAAGCCACTTAAGACATGGGTGGGCCCGCCATGGTGGCAAGTAGCAATTCGAATTGCCACACTAACTCGCGTTGCCAGCATTTCTGCTATTCATTGACTCAGACAAAACTCCATTCCACCCTCAAGCTAACTTATTTTAAAGATATTTTTAGCCCCCCCTGCGCATCACTCACAGTAACTAACTTTTTTTCCTTAGTTGTTCTAATATAGATCTATTATTACTTCACTCCGGTGCTCAGTTTATACTCCTCGGTGACACGAAACAAGGATTTGATTCCAAACGTTCTACTTGACACGATGTATTTGTTACGCTAGGCGACGGTTTATCTTAGGCGCTATTGATATCGTTTCCGATATTAGACGCGCTAAATACGACGGCGTGGGTAACTTTCTGAACGTACTCGCGATTGTGCGTGCGCTGCGTGTCGTTTCTCATCGCTACATGTTTTCCTCCTTACGTGTGCTACGGCATTATTAGCTATACACTCATATAACAAACAACAGTCAGGTCTGCTGACCTGTAGAAGAAATGTATCTCGAATGTTCGCTCAATTAAATTTTAAACACCCGTTATTTCTTATACCCCTTGACATTGTTTTATCTACCGGGTGTTCGTGGTGACTATCTTACTTATATATTACTATATATAAGTTACCCTTATACTCAGTACTACTATACTACGTAGAGTAGTCATATCAAGAGCACATAATTAGATATATACTGTACTTATTCATGATATATGATTCAACTGGTTGTTTATGAACTCGTGTGTCGAGAGTGCTCAATACTACCATGAGTAGAGCACAATTAATATAGATAAAGTTATACGGACACGGTAGTAATTTTGACTCTGTTTATTGCATACAGAACTGTTTCGTGTGGAGCGAAAGCTCCACACTCATCAGTGTCTAATACAGAGTGATCTATTTAAAACATTCCGAGCAGTATAAAAACATCATGCATAATGTGATCTATTGTTCGTATTCATACGTGCGTGTTCTAAATAAAAGAAATACCATAGATACTAATTAGCGCGTCATTGTCGGTGACTGCTGCGCGCTGGCGCTAAACTGAATTCATTGTAAGAGTTCACATAACGTTCCTTAATAAAAATTTATCTTTATGTCTGCATTTACTAACAAGTTCGTTTCTTTTGTTTAGTGTCGCGGTCTCAGGTTTGCACAATATGTAGAATTTCTCTGTTAAGCATAGGTTGCATTTCTTCGTAGTGTTCGAGTAGTGTGGCGCTTTGCTCAGTATCTTCCATTTAATCGCGTAGTTTAGGTTGTTGTCTTTCAAGTTCCAAATATGTTTACTAAGTTCTGTCGAGTTCCGTTTTGATTCCGTAGTGAAGGATGCCTTATAGTTCGCTAGTCTCGCTTTGAAGGAGGTAGCTGTTAGTCCGACGTATGTTTCTGTCTTGTTTTCGCTTGTCACTGTTGCTCGGTATACTATGTCTTTAGCAAGGCAGTTTTTATCCAGGGGGCACGTTACGTTTTTCGGGCAGTTGCATTTTCTTTTGTTTACCGTTTCCGTGTTGATCTGCAGTATTCATTAATATATAAACAAGCGACTCTCCGAGATATCCTCCAGCGAGGATATTTTTTCTAAAGCGGCATTCATATATCAACAAGCATTAAACGACAACGGCTATAACTACAAGCTCCGCTACGAAAAACCACAAGCAGCAACCGGAAGAAGAAACAAAGTGCGCAATATCATTTGGTACAACCCGCCATACGACCAAAATGTGAAAACAAACGTCGGCAAGGAATTTTTACAAATCGTAAATAAGTGCTTCCCTCCAGAAAACAAACTCTACAAGATTTTCAATAAGAACAATGTTAAGATCTCGTACAGCTGCATGCCGAACGTGAAAAATATAATAGAGGGAAACAACAGAAGAATACTGCAGATCAACACGGAAACGGTAAACAACAGAAAATTCAACTGCCCGAAAAACGTAACGTGCCCCTGGATGAAAACTGCCTTGCTAAAGACATAGTATACCGAGCAACAGTGACAAGCGAAAACAAGACAGAAACATACGTCGGACTAAAAGAGAGAGCGCGAAGGGAAGAGAGAGCGAAAGAGAAAGAATGAGAGACAACGAGGGAGAGCGAACGCGGCGATGGGAGGGTGCTCTTGATTCGTTTGCCCCCGAGTTTAGCATCAGAACACCTGCCGTCAGGTGAGCGCTGTCGCTCTGCGGCACTTGTTTAATCTCACTGTCGTTTATCACTGGTCCTGGTTGTCAAACAT
The DNA here is from genome assembly GCF_000485595.1 of Priapulus caudatus. Lineage (NCBI taxonomy): Eukaryota > Metazoa > Priapulida > Priapulimorpha > Priapulimorphida > Priapulidae > Priapulus > Priapulus caudatus. Next base: position 456,129 of record NW_014577200.1, on the reverse strand, counting down.
TGCGTTATGTCGGTATGTATTGAATCAGGAATGATTAAACACGTTATTTTTTATTCGTTCCTAATCGAATGCTATAAGTAACGTTTGCGATGTTTATTGGGGTTGCAGTCATAGCTGTTATAATGCTAGCAGTAAGCCTATACTACTTATTTTTGCTAGCAGTAGTATATTTATCTCCTCGTACTATGGCGTCACGTAATTTGTAGAATCTTGCTGTCATTTATAATATAAATCAACAAATCTGTTGAACATGAATTCATTAAATTTTTGAACATCGATCAATCGCATGCGTTATTGTGCATATTTCTAGCTTGCCGTATTCGCGCTCAGCATTTATAATATTGTACGTTGTCAACGTGTTTTGTCACGTGACTAGCAACTGTACAAGAAGTGTATGATGACAAAAATAATTCTCTGCAGAGATTAGTCGATAGAGAGATGTTCTTGATCTTGTTCTTGCCTTTAGGGAGAGCCCCTCATGAGAACCTTTCCTCTAAGGAGGGTAGGTCTTGTTTTTATGTCTTTTGCATATATATTCTGCATTTATCAAAAGATTAAACCCTGATAATGATTTAACTGTCTTTACCGCTATCAATGTAAATTATCTAACGAGTATATAACTTATAATAGTAATAATTGTTAAGGTATAAGGATATAAACTGTTCGTTTAGAGCAAACACTCAAAAACAACACAACAATACGGACAAATTAGTTTACGTGGGAACTGGAAGCTTAGGACGGAGTCCAGTATAGTGAATATGAACGAGTTGATTGTACCATATATTATTATTCTGATTGTATGTAGAAAATAGAGCCAAGCACAAACAAACTGCAGTCTGGCCTCTCAGATAGATGCTCTTTCATGCCGCACTGATTTTAGTCCGGGCAGTCCTTTCAGCGATATCATTTCTCCTACATCCATTACTTCGTTGAAAACTGCTCGCTGCGCTGTGTGTCGAAAGCAAGCTAATATCGATCGAGGCCAATCGCTGTCGGACGTGAGGCTACAGTGATATCGAAGCAGGTTGTGTGATAAGTGCAGGTGGGACGTGGGCTAACTAGACAACTACCACGTACGCGGTGTATTTTGTTATAATGGTTGCCACTAATGACAGGCACAATAGGTGCCCTGATGAGATCAATCGTGAACTGAAGTGGCTATAGTAATAGTAGATGTGCAGCGTCTCTATTAGCGGAATCTACAAGGATGATAACTGCGGTGGCAACACGAACACGTTATTTCTATATTTTTAGCTCATCTGACGAAGTCAGATGCAGCTTGTAGAATCGCTCGATCGTCCGTCCGTCCGTCCGTCCGTCTCCGTTCCGTTCCGTGCGTCTGGCAACAGTTGGGCAAAATCTAACCGCTGCGAGTACGGTCAGCATATTTCGGCACACATCGGGGGGATCGTCAAACGAGTTGTGGGATGTCGAAGCTGGGGGTCAAGGTCAAGGTCAAGAGGTGTAAAAGAAGGGGGAACATTCACTCCTTAACTTAAGGTATAGGGAGGAATTGCATAATTGCGGCACAAATCTAAACGGCTCGACCTAGGCTCGTGATAGTCGGTGTATAGCATCATGGTAGGAAAAGCCATCACTGTGCTAAATTGGAGGTCACAGGTCAAAGGTCAATGGGCACAGGGCCGATTTAGACATTTTCTGAGGACATGGTCTGACGGAGCGATTGAAAAACTTTTTTGTTTCAGCGGTGACCTAGCATTTTTATGGCTTTATTGAAAGGACATGAAATGTCCCTTCTGCTGACATGCGAAGAGTAGAGTCGGATAACCTTTTGACCCTCAAGAGGAGGGTTAAACATGGATTTGTTGACTGTTACAAAAGGATGAACTGCTTTTGCTATTAGAGCCCCTCCCTCACCCCCCCTTTCCCCTCCCCACCCCCTCCCCCACCCCTTTCCCCACCCCTTCCCTACCCTACCCTCCCCCTACCTCAAGAGGAGGGTTAAACATGGATTTGTTGACTGTCTGTTAGAAAGAATTTGACTGCCGGGTTTGCTAGTAGAATCTATACATGCCTGGATGTATGAGGCTACAATGTCACAGTGAAATTTCAAAAGCTAAATTTGGTTAAAGAAGGTGTATATTCCTTAAATCGTATAATTTCTATGTCATTCTGTACTGTCAGTATGTTACATGTCACGTATGCCAGTGCCAGTGGCTGTGCATGTGTTGGGGCAGTTTTTGCCTGCATTAATTGGTTACAGGTGGAGCTCTCTATTGCAATTTGCAGCCTGTAGGCTTGCTAGGTAAATGGATGAGTGCTTACCTAGATCTGTCTTGCAAATAGTTGTTGCTACTAGAATGATGGGAGCTTCCATCTTTAATCTGAAGAAACTTAAACGTACACGCATCTCGTGCAACTTTCAATAACGATCCCAACGAACATCTTTGAGAAGGTTCCTGATACATCTCTGTGCATTCCACTATTTCCGCGTGTATGTGAACACATTTGGGACTAACAGGGTTACTAGAATCCCACACTCCACCACAGAGTCACCGCAGTAGACGTTAGATGGCGCTTGTCGCTATGCGGCACTTGTTAGCCTCATCTGACGAAGTCAGATGCAGCTTGTAAATCGCACGATCGTCCGTCCGTCGTCCGTCCATCGTGCGTCAACAGTTGGGCACAAATCTTAACGCCTCGACGTACGGTCACGATATTCGGGACGTCGGGGGGGATCGTCAAAACGAGTTGGGATGTCGAAGCTGGGGGTCAAAGTCAAATGTCAAGAGGTGTAAAAGAAGGGGAACATTCCTCCTTAACTTAAGGTATAGGGAGGAAATGCAGAATTGCGGCACAAATCTAAACGGCTCGACCTAGGCTCGTGATAGTCGGTGTATAGCATCATGGTAGGAAAAGCCATCACTGTGCCGAAATTGGAGGTCACAGGTCAAAGGTCAATGGCACAGGGCAGATTTGACATTTTCTGAGGACATGGTCTGACGGAGCGATCGAAAACTTTTTTGTTTCAGCGGTGACCTAGCATTTTTATGGTTTTATTGAAAGGACCATGAAATGTACCTTCTGCTGACATGCGAAAGAAGTAGTGTCTGATAACCTTTTGACCCTCAAGAGGAGGTTAAACATGGATTTGTTTACTGTCTGTTAGAAAGAATTTGACTGCCGGGTTGCTAGTAGAATCTATACATGCCTGGATGTATGAGGCTACAATGTCACAGTGAAATTTCAAAAGCTAAATTTGGTTGAAGAAGGTTTATGCTCCTTAAATCGTATAATTTCTATGGCATTCTGTACTGTCAGTATGTTACATGTAACGTATGCCACTGCAGTGGCCACTGCCAGTGCTGTGGTGGTGGTACTGTGTAGTTTTTGCCTGCGTTAATTGGTTACAGGTGGCAGCTCTCTATTGCAGCCTGTAGGCTTGCGTAGGTAAATGGATGAGTGCTTACCTATTCTGTCTTGCAAATAGTTGTTGCTACTACGTACGATGGGAGCTTCCATCTTTAATCTGAAGACACTTAAACGTACGCGCCATCTCGTGGCAACTTTCGTAACGATCCCAACGAACATTCCTTTAGAAGGTTCCTGATACCATCCCTGTGCATTCCACTTTCGGCGTATATGTGAACACATTTGGACTAACAGGTTTACTAGAATCCCCACCACTCCACCACAGAGTCACCGGCAGTAGACGTTAGATGAGCGCTGTCGCTCCGCGGCACTTGTTGCTGCTGTTGATAGTTGTTGTAACTACAGACGCGTTATGCATACACGCACACACGCGCGCAATGCATACAGAGAACATAGAGAGAGATACACACACAGATATATATATATATATATAATATATATATATAATATATATAATATATATATATAATATATATATATATATATATATAAGAGAGGAGAGAGAGAGAGAGAGATAGAGAGAGAGAAGAGAGAGAGAGAGAGAGAGAGAGAGAGAGAGAGAGAGAGGAGAGAGATAGATAGATAGATAGATAGAAGGATGGATGGATGATGGATGGATGGAGTCGTCTCAACTGAAGAGAAAGAGAGAGAGAGAGAGAGAGAAGAGAGAGAGAGAGAGAGACAGAGAAAGAAGAGAGAGAGATAGGAAGAGAGAAGAAAGAGATAGGAAAGATAGGAAGAGAGAAAGAAAGAGATAGAAGAGAGAAAGAGAAATAGAATAGATGAATGATAGGGCGATCACCCCGCGATGGCAAGCTATCTATAGAATAGTTCGGTTATTTACGCTGTCAGAAATAGAAGATCTATATACATATTAATTATGTAACTGCATTACAACTGCATATAGTGCTGTATACGTGAGGGTTCTGAAAGCATCATTACACGCGACGAAAGACTTAGTGTCGCGGTGAGTGTTGAAAAACACGCACACACACGCCGCGCGCACACCACTACACACACACCACACAGAACACACACACACACACACAGCACACACACACACACGGATAAACAACAATGTAACTAGAGCAGAGGGCACTCACGAGAGTGCATAACCTCCGCGAGCATGTACAGTGCTTAGGACTGCTATGTCGCCTGCTGCTGCTGGCCAGGCCTGCTGCTACTCGAGATGACTCGACGCTATGTCGCCTGGGTGCTGCTGCTACTCGCCCGCTACTCAGGCAATGTCGCGCTCATTGGTGCTGCTGCTGGACTGTCGCCACTCGCATGAACTCGACGCGCTATCGATTCGCCGCG
>NW_014577200.1:446346-451394 GCF_000485595.1 Priapulus caudatus | reverse complement strand
CAGGTTAAGCAAATGCAGACAATGCAATCGCACGCTCATCGCACGCAAACAGCAGCTATTGGAAGTGGCGCTGCGCGAATTACTATGTTATTCTCTTATATGCCATTAGAGACAATGGGGTGCCTTTAGATTCTCGTTCATCCGTGCGGTTATCAATGTTGCTTCTGGAATTATATCCGTGAGCAGGTGAAACCTTGCGAGCGCTCACTGCTCGACGCGACAAGGTGTGTTGCCGTATATACAACGATGTGTAGCATCGGTGCTCTCTCTGTGCATAACTATATTTATCTTCCACGTACAGCTGCGTAATAATCTGTTTATTATATCAACATGAATTGCGAAATTACTATTATATGGTTCGATGCTACTGCGTTTGCTTAACGTGTGTATAGTGTAGCAATATGCGATATCCACATAGGGATGCATAGTTTTGAGCTTTCATAGAAGCTATATAAACAGCTTACACGTGATGGGAATAAGTGCGGGAATGTGAAATGACCAGATGCGTTTACAGGAAACTCGACGGTTACCATAACGTATACCTCTTGTCTCTGCGTATTTAGGTAGGATACAAGCAGGAGTATTTAGGTAGGATGTAGGTAGGAATATTTAGGTTAGATGTCATGATTCGAAAGAGACTGCATTTGGTGTGTCATTCACATTCCCCTCTTGGTGCGTAAGTGAAAACTCCCCCGCCCGCCCACCGGTTTGTAGGACATTCCTCCAAGAGAAATTCCCCCTTTCTGTGTGAGTGACATTCCCCCCTTTGTGTGTCAGTGACATTCCCTCCTTGGTGTGTCAGTGACATTCCCCCCTTTGGGTGTCAGTGACATTCCCTCTTTGGTGTGTCAGTGACATTCCCCCCTTTGGGTGTCAGTGACATTCCCTCCTTTGTGTGTCAGCGACATTCCCCCCTTTGGGTGTCAGTGACATTTCCCCCTTTGTGTGTCAGTGACATTCCCGCTTTTGTGTGTCAGTGACATTCCCGCCTTTGTGTGTCAGTGACATTCCCGCCTTTGGGTGTCAGTGACATTCCCTCCTTGGTGTGTAAGTGACATTCCTCCATTGGTGTGTCAGTGACATTCCCCACTTTGTGTGTCAGTGACATTCCCTCCTTTGTGTGTCAGTGACATTCCCTCCTTGGTGTGTCAGGGGCATTCCTCCATTGGTGTGTCAGTGACATTCCCAACTTTGTGTGTCAGTGACATTCCCTCCTTTGGGTGTCAGTGACATTCCCTCCTTGGTGTGTCAATTCGATACCCGGTGGCGTGCATGTGGGTAGTTATGAGATTTTTATTTTTATTGCAAATGCGCATTTATATTGTAAGATAAATTAACGTGTGAAATGTGGACGTGTATTACCTGTGGGCTTGAATGTGTGTAACCCGCATCACTTATTCGCACCACGCGAAAATTGTGATCTGTGCTTAGAGTGAAAACGTCTAGCCTTGAACGCGGAGGCATAGTAGCTTTTTTACGCACTATAAAAACGCCGTCGTGGGTTTCCTTACTCTTACTATTCGATTGCTGCATTATAGCAGCCGTTTTTTCCGGTTAACTCAATGTGAACCAGCAGGTGCGCCATTAACCTGGGTGGTGTGGCAAGCAATTCCGATGCACACAGTAACTCAAATTGCCCAGCATTTCTGCATTCTTGACTAGACAAAACTAATTCCATCAGCTAATTATTTTAAAGGATATTTTTAGTGCTATACCAGTAACTAATTTTTTTCTAGTGTATCTCTAATAATAGATCTATTATTATTCACTCCTGCTAGTATTATACGTCCGGTGAAACGAAAACAAGGATATTCCAAACGGTTCTATTGACACGATGTTTTGTTACGCTATAGGCGATATCTTAGGCTATTGATATCGTTGCTGCCCGATTAGACGCGTAAATACCGACGGGAGGTAACATTTCTGACGTATCGCGAGTGCGTGCGCGCCGTGCGTTTCTCATGCCTACATGTTTCCTCCTTACGTGTGCTATATATATAAAAACAAAGTCAAGGTCTGCTGACCTGATGAAGAAATGTAATCTCGAAAGTTCGTCAATTAAATTTTAAACACCCTTATTCTATACCTTGACATTGTTTTTATCTACACGGGTGTTCGTGTGTGACTTTACTTATATATATACATATATATATATATCAAGAGCACATAATAGATATATATATATATATATATATAGATTCCAATGGTTGTTTATGAACTCGTGTGTCGAGAGTGCTCAATACTACCATGAGTAGAGCACAATTAATATAGATAAAGTTATACGGACACCGGTAGTAATTTTGACTGCTGTTTATGGCATACAGAACTGTTTCGTGTGGAGCGAAAGCTCCACACTCATCAGTGTCTAATAGGCAGAGTGATCTATTTAAAACATTCCGAGCAGGTATAAAAACAGCATCAGTAATGTGATCTATTGTTCATTCATAGCGTGCGTGTTCTAAAATAAAAGAAAATACATTAGATACTAATTAGCGTCGCGTCCATTGTCGGACTGCTGCGCGCTGGTCGCTAAACTGAATTGAGCATTGTAGATGTTGACACATAACGTTTGCCTTAATAAAAATTTATCTTTAGGTCTGCATTTACTTAACAAGTCGTTTCTTTTGTTTAGCTGTCGCGTGTCTCAGGTTTGCACAAGTATGTAGAATTTGCTTGTTTAAGTCATAGGGTTGGCATTATCTTCGTAGTGTTCGAAGTAGTGTGGCGCTTTTGGCTCACGTAATCTTCGCATTTTAATGCCGTAGTTTAGGTTCGTTTGTCTTTTAAGGTGCCTAAATATGTTTACTAAGTCTGTCGAGTTCGGGATTTTGATTCGCGTAGTGAAGGGATGCTTATAGTTCGCATAGTCGCTTTGAAGGAGGTTAGCTGTTAGCCGACGTATGTTTCTGTCTGTTTTCGCATGTCACGTGTTGCTCGCGGTATACTATGCGTTTAGGCAAGGCAGTTTTTATGCCAGGGGGCAGTTACGTTTTCGGGCAGTTTGTGCAGCATTTTCTGTTTGTTTACCGTTCCGTGTTGAGTCTGCAGTATTCATTAATATATATAAACAAGCGACTTCTCCGAGATATCTCTGCAGCGAGCGATATTTTCTAAAGCGGCATTCATATAATCAACAAGCATTAAACGATCAACTGGCATAACTACAAGCTCCGCTACGAAAACGCACAAGCGAGGGCAACGAAGAAGAAACAAAGTGCGCAATATCATTTGTACAAACCCGCCATACGACCAAAAGTGAAAAGCAAACGTCGGCAAGAAGTTTTTAGCACAATCGTTAAATATAGTGTTCGCCTCCAGAAAACAAACTTCATACAAGATTTTTCATAAGAACAATGTTAAGATCTCGAGCAGGCTGCGATGCCGAACGTGAAAAATATAATAGAGGAGAAATCACAACAGAAGAAAATGCATGCAGATCAACACGGAAACGGTAAACCAACAGAAAATTCTAACTGCCCGAAAAACGGTAACGTGCCCCCTGGATTGAAACTGCTTGCAAGACAATACGTGAAATTACCGAGCAAGCATACGTGACAATTGGCGAAACAAGACAGAAACATTACGTCGGACACACAGCTACCTCCTTTAAAGCGGAGAGCTAGCGTAACTATAAGGCATGCCTGTCACCTACGGAGTCAAAACGGAACTCGACAGTAACCTCAAGTAAACATATTGGAAATTGAAAGAACAACACCTAGAGCACGGCGATTAAGATGGAAAGATACTGAGCAAAGCGGCCACACACTCGAAACATCTACGAAGAAATGCAACGCTATGCTTAAGCAGCAGAAAGTCTAGCAATATTGTGGCAGAACCTGAGACGCGCACACTGAACAAGAAAGAAAACGAAGCTTGTCTAGTAAATGGCAGACATAAAGAAAATTTTATATAAGGAACGTTACTGTAAACCTTAATAGCTGCTGAAAGGCAGTGGCTACGGTAACGAGTAAGCCGTAATCTTAAGTCTGCGAGGCTACTGTAGCGGGAGTCTTCGCTTTCATACTATAAGCGAGACAAAGATGTGCGGCGGTGGCGCCAGATTTTCGAAATAACGCCTTGGAAATAAATTCAAAGGATTGAGAGTTTATAATAGATGGCTAGAACCTAACCCTAACGCCAACCCCAACTCCCTAACCATAAACCTAACCCTAACCCTAAACTAACCCTAAACCCTAAACCTCCACCCTAACGCCAAAAAGGGGCTTCGACCGGCTACCGTACCGCGTAGCCACTGCGATAGCTATAAAATTGGGGAATATTTCTGTGTGTGTGTGTGGGAAAAGACTAATGCCCCGGCACTCTGGCAGGGCGAGCCCACAATGTAGGGTGGTCGGGTAGGGTATGGGTAGGGTAGCGGCTTAGGCCATCCTACCGCGACCCTACGCCTAAACGCCACGCACCCCTACATCTGTGGCTCGCCCTGCGCAGAGTGGCCCGGGAATTACGTCTTACCGCCGTGATGTGGTGGTGTATATGTGTTTTCCGGCTAATACGTTTGCGCACGCGCTCATCGGATCTCTCCTAACTTGGTAGCGAACATTCTACAGATCAGACACGTTGGCATGGGCAATTTTTTTTTTTATTTTCTTTTTTTTTTCACATTCCAGCGTTCGAAAAACATTAAAATAGTGGGGAAATTTTTGCATGGGCAACGCAGCAACTAACACGATAAAGCACGCGCCATCATCGATCTATATGTAGTTAAATATTTTTATTTTCATTTTTATTTAGTTTGACCACCTAACGGCATGGAGCGGGTAAGGCTAGTAGCAGATGAATGCACGTGTTAGGCGCCAGCGCGCAGGCAGTCACCGACAAATTAGACGCGCATAGTTAGTATGGCTATGGTATTTCTTTAGAAATCGCAGACGTAATGAGATACGACAGATAGATCAGTCATATGCATGATGTATTTAATTTTATACTGCTCCGGATGTTCTAAATAGATGCACTCTGTATTAGGGCTCTGATGGAGTGTGGAGCTTTCGCTCCACACGAAACATCTGTTTGGGCAATAAAACCAGAGT
>NW_014577200.1:430545-445853 GCF_000485595.1 Priapulus caudatus | reverse complement strand
GCCAACAACGGTTATTTTCCTCTCTGGCCCCACGCCAAAAACGCCAATCAATTATTTTTCCTGGTATGGCCGTCATCTCGTATTCACAAGTCCTAAACTCGAATTCCAAGGGTAGGGTGAAATATGACCGAGTGGCTGCCCCAAGCCAATTAAGCGCGCTCAATCATGTCTGGGGACGTGTTGTCACTGTATATAACTCGCATACTACATGTACGTCGTGGTGTGCGCGCCACGCTATGCGTGCGGGCGTGTGCCTGCGTGCGTACGCCCGCTGCGCATGTACGTGTACATGTGCGGTGTGCGCTTGTGGCGCGTGGCCATGTACGGTCCATGCGTGTGTGTATGTGCCGTGTGCATGTGCGCGGTGCCTTACTGCCCGAGCATGTACGGCTGCGTTCGTGCGGCGGCACTATACGTGTCTGGCCGTTGTGTCATGTTCCGTGAAGTTATTTCCTATCCTCAGTCTTCGTGGCGCCGGACGACCTGGCGTGGCTGCGTGTGCGTGTGCGTGTGCGTCCCGTGCGTCGCTGCGTCGTGCGTGTAACGTCTACTGCCTACGTGTTACAGTCGTTGCGTGCGCGTTATGCGTGCGCATGTCCATGCTGCGTGGTGTGTGTTATGTGGCGTGTAAGTGTCCATTGTACCGTGTGTGTGTATGTGCGTGTATGTGTGTGTGTGTGTGTGTGTGCGCTGTTGTGTGTGAGCTGCTGTGTGGACGTGCTACTGTACGTGCTAAGTGGTGCGGGTGCCGGTATGCCGTGCGGCATCGTCCATTGCCGGGTGTGTGCTATGTCGCGGTAAAGTGTGCACGTCGTAACGTGGTGTCGCTGTATGTGCCGTGCAAGTGTGCCATGCTACGCGGTGTGTGTGTGTGTGTGTGTGTGTGTCGCTGTGTGCTGGTGTTGCGTGCTGTGTGCTGTCGTGTGGTGTGTGTGCTGTCGGTGTGCTCGGCTACGTGTACTGCTACGTGTACACGTGTACCACGTGTGCGTTACTGCTAGTGCGCATCGTCAGTCTGCGCTGTGTGCTGTATGTGCGGTCAAGCTGGGATCGTACGTGCTGCTGTGTGTGTGCTGTGTGTGTGTGTGTTCGCTGCGTGCCGTCCGCTGTGCGTGCGGGGGGCGGTGTGTGCTGTCACGGGCTGCGCGTCGCTGCGTGTGGTGTGCGTAGTGCGTTACCGTCTGATCTACCGTCGTGCGCTTTAGCGTGCGCAGGGTGTGCGCTTCAGCGTGCGGGCCGCGCGAATCTTTTTCTTCTACACCGTTCACTAGCTCCCCTTGCCACGCAGTCTTTGGGCTCCTCTGATTGGCTGCGGTGATAGTAAGTTCTTCTATAATGTCATTCTTCCATGAAAAACACACATTCTACTCATTAATATAAAATATAATAAAATTAATATCACTATAATTACAATTCTTTGTGTAAATGTGTTATTTTCATCGTTAACGTTAAGTTATGAGAGGGTCTGGGCTCTCGTAACACTTACTACATACGTACGTATACGTACTCTTACTATAGTATAGCCCTTCGCTCCGTCGCAGGAGGAAGGAGCGAAGGGCTATAGTACTAGAGCTATACGTAGGTACTCGTACTCGTTGACGCTAGACTGAGAAAAACGTTTTCTGATGTATTTTCCATGAAAAACTTAAAACACACATTTTACTCATTAAGATAAACTATAATATCACTATAATTGCAATTCTTTGTGTACATGTATTTTTAAATGTAAACAAGTACTAACACATAAGTGTCGTTTAATAACAAAGGTATGTTTACTTTTTGCTCATTCTAGCGTCAACGAGTACGTATAGCTCTCGTACTAGTCTATAGCCCTTAGCTCCTTCTTCCTGCGACGGAGCGAAGGGCTACTCTGTAGTACGAGTACGTATACGTGCGTATGTAGTATTAGCAGGAGTGGTATTACGATAGCCCAGACCCTCTCATAACTTAAGATTAAGATGAAAATAACACATTTACTCAAAGAATTGTAATTATAGTTATATTATATTCTATATTAATGAGTAAAATGTGTCTTTTTCATAGAAAATACATCAGAAAACTTACTTATCTACCGATCATAAACTAAAACAAAACCTTTACAAATGGCGTTTGTTCTCTTGTTTTGAAGGTTTGTTGAGTCAAAGCAAATCAAAGCAGCCAATCAGAGGAGCCCAAAACTCTGCAATGGATATAACGTGTAGGAAAAAAAATTCGCGTGCGGGCGGGCTACAATATACTAGGAATAGAGTGAAATCCTCATAATCACCATGCTACTTTTGCTGTAAGTTTTTTAGACGAACCTATACATTGGGAGATCCACAGCTGTAGTGAAATAACTATAAGCGACACGTTGCCACCTATCGGCAACTATACCCACAGCTAGCTTCAGTATAACTCATTAAATAAGTTCATTCGGTTGTAGACTAATAGATCTATCTGGGCTAATTGTTACTCAACCGTGAAGATTGAAAACGTACAGCTGACGTTTCGCCTCGTGACAGGGGGCTTTCTCAAAGCTGACTGATGATTATCAGTTTTGACCACCAGATGGTGTGGTGGTCAGCAGCTTGGTCCACACGTGACTGAGCCTGTATCCCCCCATGTCACGGTTGATGTTCGGGGTCTTGCGGATCCAGATGGCCTCCTTAATCCAGCGCCTGATTTCAGTATATCTGTTATTACTTTCTCGTCAGAGATCTCTCGTCGCTTCATCATCGAGACACTGTCACTGCCACACGTAGACGTAGACGTATAGACGCACGATCACTGTTACACCAATTTACGATATTTTTCCAAGTAAATGAAATTCCAGTTCTCAATGGTTTTCATCAGGCAATTCCTGTAGGATTATTGATTGCTAGGAGGGATGAAACCTCGCGCAACAAGTCACAGTAAGTAAGAAATCGTGATGATTAACGACCGGCTCATTTGCCTCAAAGCTTTGCCGAATGCGCCATTTTGACTTGATATACGATCACAAATGAAATTCCGTGGAATGGGCCTCTATTATCCGTATATATCCTCTCATATGCCGCCACTATATGTCTCGAATCGCGTTACCTGCCGGTAGGACTTAACTATATATCGCTCGGTCGTAAATGTCGCTGATGCTTACAATTAAGCTGAACCTACTTTCACGGTGTAAATTACTACGTTACAATACGCACACGGGAATATCTATTTCAGCTGCGTTGTATGAGTTTCTCGTAGTAACCTTTCAGCGAAGTGCGCTATTGTGAAACTATCAGCTGGGTGCGCAGCATCTAGAAAACGATCGCCAGGTAGATTCATCGACGCGCGTACGCAAAATATTTTTCGTAAATCTTGTGTACGCAGTCGACGTTGCTTAGTTGCGATTCATCAACACAACTGTTTAGTAAATTTGCGTACGATTACGCGTACGCAAGCGAGGCCGTGTTAGGTGCGATTCATCTAGGAAAAATTTACGTAAACCTTTGCGTAACTTTACACGAGCTGAAGAGGTGCCGTAAACCACTCGAAATTTCCGCAAGTGTTTCCAGCATACCGCAGCATGTATTATTTCATTGAGAAAACATTATAAAATTACTACTCAACTAAAAATAAATAACCAACAATAATTACCATACTACACAGACAGGCGACGCCTTTGACGCTTCTTTTGTCATAGCTATTAGCTTGGCATTGTTTACGTTATAAGCGAGTTCGTAGTTAGCCGTGTACGTGCACACGCACACACGTGTACGTGCACATGCACGCACTTGCACGTGCACACGCACACACGTGTACGTGCACATGCACGCACTTGTACGCGCACACGCACACACGTGTACGTGCACACGCACGCACGTGTACGTGCACATGCAAGCACGCACGCACGTTTAAATGCACACGCACGCACGCACGTGTACGTACACACGCACGCACGCACGTGTACGGGCACACGCACGCACGCACGTGTACGTGCACGCGTGCTTGCGTGTACCTACGTATGTGCGTGTTTACGTACGTGCCCGTGTGTGTGCGTGCGCGCATGTGTGTGTGTGCGTGCGCGCGTGTGTAATTGTGTGCATGTTTGCGTGCGTTTCTGCACGCATTCCTTGTGCGTGCGTGTGCGCTCGTCTCTGTGCGTGCGTGCGTGCGTGCGGGAGAGTGAGACTCAGTGAGTGCGTGCGCGCGTGCATGCGTTCGTCGTGTCTGTGCTTGTACGTGTACGTCCGAACAAATGCGAGCTCGCAGCGTTCCCTAATGCAAGTTGCTTCACGCGAGTTACGAATTAATGTATGTGTCAGAAGCGGCACTAGAGATTGACCGACACGGGCTAAGGTCACCAACGGAAAACTTGACTATGACCATGACCATGACCATGACCATGACCATAACTATGACTATGACTATAACTATAACTATAACTATAACAGTTACTATATTTATAACTATATTTTTATTTTTCCATATATGTGTAGCCCTTTATGCTGCCAATTATTTTCTGTTTATATGCTGCTAATTTGTTTTTTTTATTACTGCAACTAGCTACAGGTGAAGAGCAAATTTTTTGGGCAAGTCGTTCCCCACCGAGTCACGGATTTCTTCCCCCCCCCCTCCGGCACCACCCGTGATATATGCGCGCGTGTATGTGCGCGCGCGCCTACGCGTGCGAGCGTGTTACGAGAATGGGCGCGTATTGTCTGTTCCACTACTCTAATCTAATGTGTTGACTAAATCTGTGTCTGTGTGTGCGTTTGTAGGATGCCTCGCCACAGCAGGATCGGCACATCTCGCAGCCTCACGTTGAGTGATGTCGGTGGCACGGCGCTAGTGAAGCCAACTCCGCTTGAACGTCTGCCGCATCCGCCTGCTCGCATCCCTCGCACCGGTGCAGCACGGCTTCCTGCCAGCGGTGAAGCGCTGCCTAACGGCAGACGCGCAAAACCACCACCAGCATCAGCAGCAGCAAGAGCAGCAGCAGCAACGACAGCAACAGCAACAACAACGTTGACAGCAACGGCAAGAGTAGCAGCAATAACGACAACAACAACAGCAGCAACAACAGCAGCGACAACAGCAGCATCAGCAACAACAACAGCAGCATCAGCAAGGACAACAGCAGCATCAGCAAGGACAACAGCAGCATCAGCAAAGACAACAGACTCATCAGCCCGCTTGCGTCGCAACTCGGGTTGTGGTGGAGCCGCGCAGCAGGCACATATCGTGACAGCAAACACCGAAATTGTCAAGCGATACACAATACGTGACCAGCACGGTGTGACCCGCACCGTGCGCATGCCGCTGTCGCACGACTGCGGCGACGAAGACACGTGCGCCAGCTGCCGGGAGATCGCCGCAGCGCGCAGCAGAAACCCGGACGCGTCATCGCAAGAAACGCTAGGTGGCGCTACCGCCGCCTCCGCCGCCGACGAGAACTCGCTTTTCAGTCCGAGTCCGACGAAATCCGAGTATGCGATGATGCTGCCTGGTGCGACGGCGAAGCAGCAGCGCTCGGTGAACAGCACCGCCGTCGGCGACAGCGACGACAACGATGGCGATTCGAATTACGGACAGCCAGGTGGCGACGTGTTCGTAAGGGTGAGTGAGAACTTCGGTTACTTCATTCTCGCCGGCAGCTGGTTCTCGCACCTCAGAGTCGGCAGCTATCTGCAGCAGACGAGTAGAACGCCGACTACGAGTAAATCTCGAACGATGCACGAGAGTAACTCGCCGAGCAGACCCGCTCGTAAGGACACGAAAGACACCGCTGCCGCCTCGGTGAACACTAAGGTGAAACCGGCGGAGGGTCCCTCGCTGGAGGGGTACTCTCATAGAAAGACCCACCGTACGAGTGAGGCTAGCGTCAAGTCGCAGAAGACAGCGCATATGAGGAAGTTGAAGTCAGCGCCATCTATAACGATCATCGACGTTAACCTCGGTGAAGCTCCAGTTACCAAGGAAACCAAGCAGAGGAAGCTGGAAAATCACAAGTCGCTGAGCATTCCGGCGGTGAGCACGACCAAGGAAAGCATGCCGGAAAAATGAGACCGCCCGTTAAAGTTATTCCAAAAAATAAGCTTTACGCGTGCGTGCTTACTCGATGATATAACGCTCCCCCATGGAGTCCGGCCGCTATCTTACCGGAGCCAGACCGCAGGACTTTTTGTGTCGCAGAATTCTGATTCGGGAGTACCACACCCGGACAGATTAGAAAACCGGATTAGTCGAAAGTTACCGAGAGTGCATGCTGTTTTTATTGCATAAAAATTACAGCGCAACTACTCACGATTATCTTTGCCCAACTGTTACAGAGATGTTTCTTCATTTGTACAAATACCCATTATATGTTATAGCGCGTGTGGTAATCATAGCTAGCACATTGTTAGGGCTACCATATCGATACATCGTACAGATTTATAACAACTTATGCGCCACCTGTAAGTTGATAAAGGAAGCTTTATTAATTGTCAAGTATGCAGTATGCATTATGAGAACCAGCTGGTGTAATGAAAAGATGAAAGTCTTAAATAGTTTTCTTCGTTCTATCTGAGTAAGTTTGTAACGACACTGGGCGAGGACTGGTAACCACACAGTACACGTCTGAATGTCGGCTTGTGTATGAATGTATTCAGTTTCATTAATCGCACCTAGCTGCAGTCAGCTAGAGAGAGAGAGAGAGAGAGAGAGAGAGAGAGAGAGAGAGAGCCAGACAGACAACCATGCGAGAGAGAGCGACGAAACACGAGCAAGTACGAGAGAGAGAGAGAAGGGGGGAGAGAGAAGTTCATATTACGGCGTTTGTTCGCTTGGTGCTGCTTGCAGTATAGTTGCTTGACATTTCTCACACCTGGCATCTTAATTAAGCTATTTACCTCACATCACTCCCACTCACTCACCACTCACTCACTCACTCACTCACTCACTCAAACATTCATTCGCTATCCTCGCTCACTCCGCACTCACTCGCTCTATTTACTTCTCACTCATTCACATCACTCACGTTCACTCACACACTACTGTCAACGCGACGTCCTCACTCACTCAAGCTCACTCACGATCACTCACTCACTCCACTCAATCACTCACTCACCATTCCGTCACTCACGTCACTTCACGTTATCTCATTTCACTCAACTCACTTCACTAACATGCCTGTGTTGTGCCGTGTGTGTGTGCGTGAGTGCGTAGCGTGTGCTGCATACGTGCCTACGTGCGTGTAATGTATACTGTGTGTGTGTGTAACGTATGTGTGTGTGCGTGCGCGTGTCGTGCGTGCGTGCGTGCGTGCGTGCGGTGCGTGCGTACGCGGTACGTGTGTTTGCTTCCTGTTTTTTCTTGTTGCTTATATTAAACTGCGTAAATGGAAGCTGGCTAGACAGATTGTCGCAGCGTTCAACATTTTAAATTCACAAATCTCACCCGCTTGTTGTTATATTCGCCGAAAAATATCCCAGCACAGTTTCTATGCCATTATTCCAAAACTGATGATCTATATGCATACACACATGATATATAATCAACACACATTGCGGCACACACACACAGTCACACACACACACACATCACCACACACACACACACACAACACACACACCACCACACCCACCACACACACACACACAACACACACACACACACATCACCACACACCATATAAATATAATATATATAATTATTGAAACACCACACACTACACATCAACAACATTCACACACACAACACACCCACACACATGCCTACACATACACACACCACACACACACACACACACAACACTACAACATACACACACACAACACATCACACACACACACACACAGACACACACATCCATAAGCACACATACACAACACACACCACCACACAGCACCCACAACACAAAACACACATCACCACATCACACAGACAACACACACACACACACAACACACACACATGCAGAGTCACACACCCAACACACACATCAACACAACCACACACACATGGTGACGTATAATATAATATATAAGATTATGAAACACACCACACACGAGCAACACACTAGCACATCACACACAGCACAACACAAACGACACACACATATATACATATATTATAATATATATATATATATATATCCTTACATCAAGGCGAGCCTGTTTTTTGTGTCTGTCTTCTGTCTGCAATCTTCTCCCCCCACGAAGCTTCACGCCCCAGACAGCCGCCAAATATATTCCATCAGCATACATGCGTCTAAACCAGGGAAAGAGGGTATGGACCATCTTTAGACCAAAAACAAATTCAAAACACTTACAAAAAATACGAAGAAATTTCAAATTTCTAAATGCCGCCGCCGTGGCGCTATATACCGCTCCTACTGGCATTGCGAATTCTGTCTGTTTTTCTGTCCTGTCAGTCGCTATCTTCTCCCCTCCCTACACGAGGTCACCCCCATAACACCATATATAATATTCTCAATCACATACATGCGTCTCAAAACAGAGGTAAAATTGCTACGACGCTGTCATTGCAGATTGCTGATCAAAAAATACAATTTCGTACACGCTTTCGTTTCAGCCGGTCTATACCGTGACCTATGAGTAATTATAATTAATAGTAATTATACTATTCAATACTAAATAAAATATAATTATAATATACATAATTAAATAACATGAATATATAAAATCTATTATTATTATAATAAGTATAATTATAAGTAGTATTGAATTATACTAAAGTACAGTATAGCGTAGCTAGATCGTTAGTGACCTAAATAAGGGCTAACACACCGCCTTAATGAATGTGTTATAATATGATTATAGCTGAGATCCACCTGTCAATTGGCCAGACTGCCATAAATCATGATCAACAATACAGATTCGTGAGTTCGTTTCCACCGTCATAGTCGGTGACGGTCTATGAGGCTGATCCATATATGTAGAAGTAATATATCAAATAGTAATTATAGTAGTAGATATGAGTAATAGTAGTGACCCGAACATAAGGCTAACACATATGTCACTTGCATGTTACTAATAATAGCTAGAATTCCTAAAACTAAACTGAAACCTTCGCCCATATTATACGTAATACACCGTCCTACCGTCATAGAATAATAGCGGGAAGTTCGCCGGGTTTTTATATCAATCACCAGGACTACGACGCCAGCAATTCCTCTGTTTAGACGCATGTATCAGGCATGACGCACCCGACCATTTTAGGCGCCCAAAAAAATCAAAGCAATACAAAAACTACGACAACATTTCCTAATTAAAAATCTAAAATTATTCATTATTTTCATAAATTCCGCGTGTCGTGGTATATACCGCGGGCCTCCTAGCTAATTTAACTGGCCAATCCGCATCAAGTCATGTTCTTTGCATTTTTACGCTACTTTATGAACGCGACAACCATTTTGGCCAGAGCGAGAAACCAATTTAGGCAATTTTTTCTTATTTACATAATTTTATTTGATCATATTTTTAGTTCAGTTTTTATTTTACAATTTATTTTAGGCAAAAATAACGGAAAACACAACAACAAGACATTTCCCCCCCTCCCAAAATACTAACGCAGCAGAAAACTTAACAGCAATCCCAGCGCTCCACTATACACTGCAGCAGAAAAGTCAAGACGAATCCTAGCGCAGCAGAAAAGTAAATAGCAATCCTATAGCGCTCAACTATAGTCAGGCTCAAAATCAGGCAATCGCATGAAATGCCGAAACAAGCTGCCGAATGCAAGCAATAGCAGAAAACGCATGAAATAGCAGAAAAGCAGTAACCCCCAAAAAATCCCGGGCATCGCCGGGTAGCCCAGCTAGTATATATATATACTAGCTGCGGGTACCCGCTGCGCTGAGTAAAATCGTGCTACTAATTCATACTACTAATAATTGGACACAATAGGAACATTGGGTAAAACCGACAATATAACATTGCACACAATATCAATATTTACAAATCAGTCTAATAAGGTAATAAGCATGGGGAAAAACTGTTACTAAGACATTTATATGACAGCAGAACCCAACATAGAACCCCTGGAACATAATAGTAATATGGTGCAAATGAGAAAAAGTTATTATAACAGCATGTACGAATGGGTTGCAGTTTTCATTTGAAAACCTCTTGATAAACAATGGTTTGCGTGTTATTGTCTGGTGGAAATATATAGAGATTGCTGGCGTCTCGAACTGTTGAGCTCACCACGTACAGCTATCCATTGTCAGATCGTAGGATGAATAAACGAAATTGGGTATATACTATATAGTATAGATAGAGACAGGCCAGCGAGTGGGGTCTGTGTCCATTGGATATTGTCTAGTGAATGCTTGGCGCGCAACCATGCACATTGAAATAAAGGAATTTTTCTACTGAATCAGAAAAGGCATAGCTTTCGAATGGTACAATGGATTCTGAAATCGTAGCATGAATAAAAAAAAGTCGATATATAGTATACAGACAGGCCAGCGAGTGGGGAAATTTGTAATTATAAAAGAATGTTTACTCACTTGGTGCGCGTCTTTATGCGTTGATGTTTTGAGCAATCGTAACCTCTCAAACTATATGATACTCATACTAAACTATAGTGAATCTCTATAAATATTTACAAATCAGTCTAATCAGATAATAAACATGGTAAAAAACGGTTACGTATGACATTTATATGACAGCACAACCCAACGTAGAACCCCTGGAACATAATATAGTGTAATAGTGTAACATAACATAATAGTAATATGGTGTGAATAAGAAAAAGTTATTCTAACAGCATGTACGAATGGGTTGCACTTTTCATTTCAAAGCCTCTTGATAAACAATGCAGTCGTAACCTCTGAACAGGTTCCTGGTTGTGCTCTGTTTTAGTATCGGTTTCGGTTTCACAATACCAGCAGCTGATGGAATGAGTGATCGATTTTTCTGTGTGTGGCAGCACTGTACAGTCAGTGCTGACATTGTGGAAAGATTGACGAATTGAGGGGTTTTTCACGGATTTTTCGGTGAGTTTGACGGTTTGGCAGGTTTTTTTCAGTTAGAAACACTCCCCGGGTATAAGAGATGGCCCTGTGAAAATTGCATCCAGATCGCTTGGGCGGTTTGGCCGCCTATAGGGAAGATACATACATACATCAGGTCATACATACCAACATATCACTAGCATACAATACATACATACATACATACAACATACATTACATACATACATACATACAACATCCATACATACCATACATACATACATACATACATACATTTACATACCATACATAGCATACATACATACATACGATTACATCCATACATACATACCATACATACATATCATACATACATAATACATACATACATAACATAACATAATACAATACATACCATACAATAGCATACATACCATACATACATACATACATACATACATATCATCACCATACATCTACATACATACATACAACAACATACAAGCATACATACATACATACATATCATACATACATACATACATACATACATACACTTACACTGTACCATACAACATACATACTAACATACACTAACATACATACATACATACTACATACATACCATACACCGGACATACATATCATACTACACTAAATACATACATACATACTAACAACATCATACATACATAACATACATAATACCTACATACATAATTACATATCATACTACATACATACAAGACATACATACAGCTACATTACATACATACATACATCATACATACGATACATACATACATACATACAACATACCAATCAACTACACTACATACATTACATACAATACAATACAATAACATACATACATACACATCACACATACATACACACATACATACACCTACATACAATACATACAGTACAACAACATACATACCATATCTACAGTACATACATTACATACATACAGTACATACATACATACATAAATACATACAATACATACATCACATACATACATACAATACATACTACATACACTACGCATACATTACATACAACATACATAATATCATACATACATAGCATTACATAATACATACACACTACATACATACACTACATACAATACATCACATCACATACATACCTACCATACACCACATACACATACAACATACATATCATAACATAACAACATACATACATCCATACATACATACAACATAGCACTACATACATAGCATATCATACATACATACATATCATACATACATAACCATTACATACAACACTACATAATACAATACATACATACATATCCAACCATACATACATACATACATACATACTACATACATAATACATACATACATTGACATACATATGCAATACATACATACATACAATACAACATACCAACATACATACATATCATACATAGCAGTTAACATACACATACATACATACATACATACATACATACATACATACATACATACAATACATATATACATTTACCTACATTACATAGCATACATACATACATACATACATACATACATACATACGAGACATACATACAGACCCCATCACATCTACATACATACATTACAATACATCATACATACATACAACATACACTACATACATACATACATACATACATACATAATACATACAACCATACATAAGCATACATATCATACATAATACAGTACAAACATACATACATACATACATACACTACATACATACATACTACATACATAACATCCATACATACATTACATACATACATAATACATACATCACATACAATCATACGAACTCAAATATATACATACGGAGATCATCGACGCTACCCTACCGATATACCGTCGCATATTGCTTCTCTCGCCTAACTTAGGTATAATTGACCAGATAGGCGAAAGAGATAGGGAGTAGAAGAGCGAGAGAGAGTTGGACAGTCCGTAGACGGTATCTATCTCCTCTCGTCTCTCTCTCTCTCTCTCCGCCCTCTCTCCTCTCTCTCTGCCATCCTTCGTGACCATCAAGAGTCATCAGTCTCTCTCTCTCTCTCTGCTCTCTCCTCATCTCTCTCTCTCCACTCTCTCTCTCATCTTCTCTCTCTCTCCTCGTCTCCTCTTCTTTTCTACTTCCTCGTTCGTCTCTCCTCTCTCGATCTCTCTATATATAGTAAATATATATGATTATAATAGTATATATATATAATAACAAATACTGCCGGCGGGTAGGGTGTACGAGTATGGCATTACGAGTGCGTCGTATTTTGCACTGAGCCGCTGCGACATGCGAGCGAACTTCAAGCGTAAAACGCCGAGACGACCTTCAACGTGTGACATTTGTTACTTGTACACGCGACTGATGCTTGTCATTTCTTGCTGACATTTTAAGTTCCCGCCTGCTTCTGCTAATGAACGCGTGTAGACTACAGTCGCGTGAAACATAATACACGTCAGCTGCCTTTGTATAGCGTTCGCAGAAATATCGGCAAAAAAATCAAGCACGCACAGTGCGTTAACTAAGGTTGGCATCTCATCAACTCTGGTTAGAATAAGAGCTATATTTACGGTTGTGGATGATGTTGGGGTTGATTGTTAGGTCAAGGGTTTAGCTTTAGGTTTGGCGTTAGGGTGAGGGTTAGGGGTTGTGTTAGGGTTAAGGTTAGAGTTGGGGTCAGGGTTAGGATAAGAGGTAGGGTGAGTAAAGGGTTAGGGTTAGGGTTAGGGTTGGGATAAGGTAAGGTAAGTGTTAGGAAAAAAGTTAGGGTGAGTAAAGGGCTAGAGTTAGGGTTATAGGGTTACGGTTACGGTTAAGGATACGGTTAGAATTAGGGATATACTAAAGGTTAGAGTTAGGGTTGGGGTTAGGGTTAGGGTTAGAGTAGGGCTAGGATAGATATATCAGCCAAGGTCAAACATACGTCAATGCACGGCGTTACGAAGGGTCATGTGTGTTGCATCGCATTAATTATTGAGCTGCATTGTCATCTGCACGCGTAGATACGCTCCCGCGCAATGCCTTATTGACGACGATGGCTCCATCTTCTCCACCGCGCGCACGAAATACGAGATTCACCCCGAAATTGAGGTAGCATAAACGCCAGAGGCGCAATAACGTTGTGATTATAGACTAAGTGCACACACGCACGCACACACACACGCACACATACGCGCCCATATACGCACACACGCACACATACGCACTCATACGCACGCACGCACGCACGCACGCGCGCACACACACAAGCACACATACGCGCCCATACACACACACGCATACATACGCACCCATAAACACGCACGCACGCACGCGTGCACGCACACACGCACGCACACATACGCACACATACGCGCCAATACACACTCGCACACATACGCATCCATAAGCACGCACACACGCACGCACGCACGCACGCACACACGCACGCACCCATACGCACACATACGCGCCCATACACACACGCACACATGCGCACCCATACGCACGCACGCACGCACACACACGCACGCACGTGGCACTGCCTGCCACACGAACGCAAGAACGGGCACTGACACGCACGCAGCACGGACATAATGGTGCGTGATAATCCATGAAATGCATACGCACTGCTGCGCTCGCACTTCCCAATGCAAATCCCTTCTCTCGCGGAATATTGATGAATTGCTTACGAGCCATGCTCGATTACCTAGGCCAGGTGTATGTATATAGGTCGCATGTGCACGAACATTCGCGAGTATACATTTATAGCTAGTATCATTACGCTGACAATAGTAACTTAGCAAATTAATTCACTAGTAATTGCTCGAATGTAACGATATCATCTAGCTACATGGCCCGGATAATGAGCTACATACCTTATGGGTGCATGTGCCGGACACAGAATCATAGCAACGTTGAATATCCCCAGGAAATAATGTTTATAAAAGCGTGAAAACGTGCATCCGCGTGTACACGCGCGAGCCCTATATGACATAGCTTCTCACAGCTCTCTCACGCACACGTATATAATGACATTCACACTCACATGTACACTCACACTCACACTCACACTCACACTCACACTCACACTCACACTCACACTCACACTCACACTCACACTCACACTCACACTCACACTCACACTCACACTCACACTCACACTCACACTCACACTCACACTCACACTCACACTCACACTCACACTCACACTCACACTCACACTCACACTCACACTCACACTCACACTCACACTCACACTCACACTCACACTCACACTCACACTCACACTCACACTCACACTCACACTCACACTCACACTCACACTCACACTCACACTCACACTCACACTCACACTCACACTCACACTCACACTCACACTCACACTCAC
>NW_014577200.1:421536-429036 GCF_000485595.1 Priapulus caudatus | reverse complement strand
GATCTCGCGGCATTATTTGTTTAGCCTCCACACAAGATTGTTTCTCCGTGACACGTCTGCATCAGCAGTTTAGCGGGAAAGGTGTACGCGAGCCTGCTGGTATATATATATATATATATATATATAGACTTGCTTGGGCGGGGGGGGGGGGCGGGTGAGTGGAGGTAGGTACTGGGGCTGGGGTACGGTGAGGGCGTGTGCTAGGTCAGACTAGTTATATTGTGGGTGACGTGGTGGTGAGTTGGGGGTAGTATAGGTTTGAGTGGGTGAGGGGTATAGTTGTGAATGGGGGGGGGGGGTGAGGTAGTGAGGGGGTGGTAGTGATTTAGTGTATTGAGTGGGGGGGGGGTGGTGAGTGTGGGTGTCTATGTGACGTATTCTTATATATATCGATGGGGGGGGGGGATCCCGTACACAGCTGTTTTTCGCGTCCTCACACTTGGATGGGGGGTGGGGGTGGATTGTGTGTGCGGCTGGTTCGGACCTTGTCGGTCTTGACATGTGTATATTTGTTGTTAGGCACTGCTACTATTTTCCTTGCTGTGTCATTGGATTGCCTTTTACATATGTTCTCTCCGTCTTCTTTCTCTTGTTCTGGTGGCTCCTTGCTGTTGCTCTCCGCTTGCTTGGTATTTGGTTTCGCATGAGCGCCGTTTAGTTCGCCACGTGGGCCGCTGGGTCCGATACCCCCGGTCCCCGACCTCTGCCTTTTAGTGCCCCGCTCCGCGTGTGGTGTTGTTGTGATGTGTGTGCGTGTGGTGCGGTGCGTGCGGTGCGTGCCGCCGCTAGTGTGTTGTGTGGCGTGTGTGTGTGATGTGTCTGTGTATGTGAATCTGGTGTCTGTGTCTTGCTGTGTAGCTGTTTTTCCATTGTGTGTGTATGCGAATGCAATATAGATATATCGATTATGTACATAATATTAATATTACATATATCGTAACATTCACACCTATACACCTTATAAGTTACAGTTATACAATCATACAGCCTATTAAATATACATATACACTTATACAGTTATACATATACATCATAATATACGTATACATAGTATACAGGTATATCATATACATACATTACTTTACATCACTTACTATACATATACATATACACGTATACATATACTATACATATACACTTAGTACATTACATGATACATATATGACATATACATTATACGATGATACGACGTATACATAACATGGTGAGACGAAGGTATATTCCATACATTGCTGCACGTTATATTTGCTTTATTGAGAAATCAATTAGCGCATGTATCTAAGCCACCCTGCACCTAAATAGCTCGTTCGTGCATCGTGTGAAACAATGACCCTATGTTGATATATCTAATAATAAAACCATTAATTTTTGAATGTCGGCTCAACGTTTTACATTCAGCTTTGCGCTCAAATAGCATGTTCACCGCGGCGCTATAGGCAATACTGAATGCGTAGATCTAAAGAAGCACGGGTCAAGCACCATTCGATAAAATTACATGATAATACTTTACTTTATTACTCGTTATCGCTGTAAAATCGCGCACGTATAGCCACCTACACCGTATAGAAAACGCTTCTATCGATGCGACGTTGATTAAGAAAGAAATGGGAACGCACAGCGAGGGGAAAAGGAAGCCGATAAGCGAGAGACAGGGGAAAGGGACTATTTCATGAATTTCTGAACTGGGTTACGGACGCCTGTCATAGGCGCTAGGAGGCTGTGACGTAATGTTGCTCTATTTATGGGCGGGGAAGCCTTATATTTGTAACGGCGATCTCACTGCAGAGCAACTGTCAGCAGCTCAGCGTTCGGCACGCTTTGATTTCCGATTTGCAATGCGACGGGTGAAGGAAGCCGGAATATTTCGCTGGGCGTATTCAGCCGCTCGTATAGACAAAACCACGTAGTAGCATCATGGTCACTGCCGACCCGTATGCGCGACACGTGAAGGAACACGGACCCTGGTGCCATTTCGCGTAGTTTGGGTGTTTTACTCCGTTATCGCGGTTTAAAGCCAGCAGGGCCGCGTTGTTAGAAAACAAAATTCTTGGTCTTAACTTAGCTTAACGTGTCACTTTTTCTTTTGAGTGTGACGGAAATTACGCTTGCGAAGTTCACGAAGAATGAAAATCCGTAGCAGATTTCCTGCATAACAATACGAAAAACAGTGAGGTAGGACGGTCTAGGCAGAATATTGTGTAGTATGATTTACGTCACTGTTTAATAGTGACAAATAAAAATAATTTCTACTTTTTTCACAAAATATAAGTATTCTGTTCACTTTTATGCGTTAAAATTGAGCTGTCATAATATGCGCGGGCACAACACGGCGCAAGAAATCGGTAATTTTAGCGTTCAACACGAGGCAAAATACTCGAGCGCCCAAGCAAAGAAATACCGGTATGCTTAAACGCGAGATCCGGTATTTCATGGTAAAATTTTCGAGGATTCCCAGACCCGAATAATTGCCGTGTTGAGAAATAGCCGAGGATTTCTTGGACGCGGCATGTTCCTCGGTGTGAGACGCTAAATTACGTGGATTTCTGAAGCCGGTATTTTATAGATTGCGTCCGCTCTCGACTAGCTTCCAGTGTAACGCGAGGGAAAGGTTCAGAGGCGGACCTTCTACTGTATTTTGATCTGGGCATTGTTGGTGCGATTGCATTGTTTATTTAGCATTGCTTTCGCTTGATTGTTCGTAAAGCAGCTCGCCAGCTCGCATAATACCGTATTTCTGGGCGCGAAAATCAAGCCATTTTCGTGCTGACGCTCGGCGCGATATTTTGTCTCTTAGTTATACGGGTATTTCGCAAATACGGTTATTTCAGAAATACTGAGGTCTCGTGTGACGAGGCTCCCCTCTACTCTCCCTGTTTACTATATTGTTCGGATGTGAACATACCTCTAGGATGTGATACATAGCCCATTTAGCAAGCAATTAATGTCATAGGGAACAAAAAACCTTTCACACGGAGACCTCGTATTTATGATAATACTCGGTATTTGGAGCGAAATATGGGAACACGAATCTGAGTAAAATACGATGGATAATCCGAAGCGTGCACACGCCTATTCCTTCTGATCTATAAAACTTCACGTGGTTCTCCAAAGACAGATGCGCGTATTTGCGAGCTGCGAGAGCTTGCTTTAGCAAGAGGCTTTATAGTCACGTGGGGAATAACAAGGCATTCGCGTCCAACGGCGAAACAATCAAGCGAGCAATGCGAATAAACAATAGGCCTCGTTGAAACGGAGAGCTCGTATTTTAAAATACGGGTATTTTGCGAGATGATACTGAATCTGCAGGACAAATCCGCGGCGAGGTTCGAGCACGCTGATTCCGGCTCCGAAAGGCACGGCGCGTATTTGCCGGGCTGCGAGTGCCTAAAGTGCTAAGCAGCACACTTTCATCATTTTCGTTGCTCGTCACTCGAGCAAGTTTCTTGAGGTTATTCTCTTGGATAAATATTTTGTGGCCGTTGGCGCGTCACAGCACACCTTCACCAAAGGTAGCGACCACCACGAGCAATTTTGTGTATGAGAAGATCAAAACCAGTTTGATTTTTATAAGGGACACTCGGGTGGGTCCATAATTTTCGCGTGAGTGAAGTGTCGTTGGCCGGCCCCGCTGCACAACGCTCTGGCCAGTTTTGTGGCGACCACGAAATGCCTGTACGAGCAACGAAAATTGGGTGAAGGTGTGATGCACGCTTTAGTAGCTGCGTTCACACGTGCATATCACGCCTGCATGCGCGAAAGTGGTTTACGGTACTTAAATTTGGTGGGCTAAGTCGGCGACTAAAATGCGTGCACCGGGATACATGGAAGATGCAGAGGCTTTAGCTTGGACTGGGTATATAATATAGACTGGACACCGGTCGTCGACAGTTCCACCACGCTACCTAGACGTCGTGCAGCGACGCCGAATGAAAGAATGAAGGTTAGCAGTCTATGTTAGGAGCGCTGATACGACGTCGCAAATTCCCGCACGAACAAAATGCGTTCCACAATGCGGCGCAATGATGCAACGAACAAGATTGCGTTGCAGCCATGAAAGGGGGGGTGGGGGGTGGGGGTGGGGGGGGGGGGAAAGATCAAGTCAATACTCTCGGCCGGCCGTTGGTGTAGTGGAACGAATAATACGCGGCATAGTATTGGCCGCGTTACATTATGATAATATGCCAGCTTTTCTAAGCAAGGCCGGGGAAACAGCAATCGCGGCTATAGCAAAGCCGGTGGGCTCAAGCAAGCGCGAGTATTGTTTAGCGTATTGTTGTAAGCGCAACTAAACTTACCTCGTTGGTGTAACGCAGTAGGGAACATTATTAATAGAACGAACTGAAATATATGTCGGAAGATAGAACGATGCAAATGGCCCGCAAGCAACTGCCGATAAAAACACGTGATGGTCCGCCGTTCGACAGTTCACTTTCGGCGTGGTATTCGACAACGCACAACACAACGAAACGAAACTTTGAGACGAAGATTTTTGTTTTTTTGCCAGTGCGTTTCGCGTTCTGCTCGGCGAGCAGCGCAAGACACGCCAGCGATACACGCCACCACTAGGCTGGGCAAAACATGCGAATAATACTTTTGATGAATATTGCAGTATCGGGCGCGCGCTGTCACATGGTAATGCTATCAAAAATGGGGATGGCTCCACGAATACAGCGCTAATAAAATCTTGGCGTGCAGATTTCTACTTTTGTCAATGGTATACGACGAGAAAGGCCGTAATCTTCAGGTTTGGGTTAGACAATGAGATAGGGTAGTACGAGAGGAAAAGGGGATATTCAATAATTTACTCACTAGAATTAGAAGGGCTGATCGGAAGCATACGCCGATATTTTCGTTTTTGACTGAGTCGAACAGTTCAAGGTTTATTTTGGGAAAGTGTCGGATACTAATACGCATAAAAAGACACACATACTCGTAAGAGAGCTGAAGTATTAGCCAGTAAGAAGCGATAGCGCAGCAGAAGCGAATTTGTAGCTATGGACCACTAGAAAGGTTCCTAAGCCACTGTGCTTTGCTGATAGGGCCTGCGTTTGTTGTATTCGACCTAGAACTTGCGCAGTATAATTTCTGACACTAGGCCTATGATATCAGTAGTTCGGTTTTGCTTTTGTGCAATAGATTGCGATTATTTATATGAGTATTTATGTAGTGTGACGTGACAGTGATGTACCGTACCTTGGGACTTTTCGTCCGTATTAATTAATTTATTTGTGCGCCCTGCCGGATAGGTAAGGTTAAATAAAAAGTAATTAAAATGCTACAATGCAATCAAAGAAAGTGGGCTGATGTGTTGAGAAAAACAGTATCACCATAGTTGTAGTGCTTTCAAAAGTGCAGACCTCTCTCATAACTGCTCAGGCCGAACAAGATCTCTTCATTAATAAACAGGAAATGGAAGAATTCTCCAGTCATTCGATAGTTTGGTCCTACAACAGAATTATTATTTATGTACACTTAAGTGCGAAGGAATTTGATGTTTATTTTAGGCGAAACCTTTCACGGCGCTCCTCGTATACATTTCATGGATAGGCGATACGCACCATATCTAAGATGATACGCTACATGTCAGCCCCTATCGATGAATTGTGCTTAAGGACGTTATCATAGGGTAAGGCCTCCAATCAGTCTAATCTATTTTGTTGTCAAATTTGCAAGTATAGGCTCGTGAGCATTCTCGTTACATATAATTTTACAATAATAGGCTGAAATTTGATTAGTCATTGACTATTGTCCATGTTTCGCTCCGATGTTCGTGGCTGTGTGCGGAATTCCTGCGAAAATCCAGTAAAACAATTGCGCTCACGCGGAGCGTTGTTTCGGCTGGAAACACAGCAAGTTTGATTGCGGAGCGTAGTTTTCGCCTGGCGTTATTGTTTTTGCTCGGGTGGTTGCGTTCTAAATTGTTCTGCTACACAGCGAACGCCACAGACGGTCTCAATCATCTCCTTTAAAATATTCAAGACACACAAAATTGGTATGTCATTGGATGCGCTATTGTTGGAGTGTCATGTTGACAGGCCGGCGCCTGTGCGCAATGCTTTCTATATGTTTTGCTCGCTGTGTGCTTTTGCCTCGCTCAGCTGAACGCGAAACGCTGGGAAAACAAAATTCGGTTTCGCTCGGCGTGTGTGCGTTGTGCCGTTTCACTGGAACTGTCGGAGAAGCGCGGCCAGTCTATAAAATACGCGGCTTCAGAATACGTGTATTTATTAGCGTTCACCGGGAAAATGCCGCGAGTTCAGAGATCCGGTGTTTCTAAGCACGGCAAAATTATTCGCGGGTCTGGGAGCCGGTAATTTTCAACAAATACGCGATCTGTTTTAGTACGTATTTCTTGAGCCGCGCATTTTGAGCCTCGTCTGTGAACGCCTATGCGAATTTCTCACGCTCCATGTGGAACGCGGCGTATGAATATCAATCGTCCGAGGCTTTTTTTGGCATCTTTAACTAGCTGGAGATAAATCTTTACTCACATGGTGAACGCTTTGCACGATGCCGTTGTTAGCTCCGTTAGTTGCTTACATTTAATGTAAAAATTACATGGGAACAAAGATTTTTACCAAAAATTTACCTTAGAAATGTGTGACGTAGTCAATTTAGACTAATGTTTAAGATAATTATGTTTCTGACCAACGGGCCCCTAGGCTGCATGTTTGACGGGGGCATACCAACGCCTCGGGCACCTACATATGATGATATGCTTATACGATTTCACCCACACACCACAGCGAGGGGGCAACGTGCTAGGAGGGCGACGTGCAAGGGATTTGCGGTTTAGAAGCGCCACTGGGGAAATGCGCGGTAATCCGCGGGGGTGGAGAGCGACACTACTCCGCAACGTGCAGCACTGATCAGTGTTTAGGATTAGGGTGTGGATCAGGGTGTGTAGTGGTTAGTAGGTAAGGTTTTTGCGATTCATGATGATCTTCGTCCCACACCTAGATTTAATTTTTTTGTGGATGACACCGCGTATGTATATTAGATATCTCGAATATATAGATATTAGTTGTTGTTTAGGGTTAGTTTCTTTGAAGTTTTAGGCTTTGATGTGGTTGACTGTTTAAGGTTTGAAGTATCAGCGTTAACTGTAGTCGGACTGTGACCGTCCTTCCACGCCCGGGCCGCGGTGATCAGCATAAAAACACCCAAGCCCATGCGTATAGAGAGAAGAGTATAGATACGTTACCTACGGGTCGCCGCGGAACCGGCACGGGGGGGGCAGGGGGCACTTTACCCGCCAGAAATTATTATGTTATATATATTATTATTAAAGGGGAGAGTTTATTCTAGGTTCTAGGGTTATTTTCGCTATTTAGGTTATAATTACGCGCTACATAAAAGTTTCATGCCGTTCATATCACTCATAGATAGATAGATACACACTTTTATGATCAAGATAGTAGTAGATAGATAGATGATAGATAGGATAGAGTAGATAGATAGATGATAATAGTATAGCATCGATTAGATAGATATTAGATA
>NW_014577200.1:418332-421511 GCF_000485595.1 Priapulus caudatus | reverse complement strand
ACATACACATACACATACACATTCACATACACATACATATACATATACATATACATATACATATACATATACATATATACATATACATAAACATAGACGAGGTATATTCATACATTGCTGCACGTTATATTTGCTTAATTGAGAAATCAATAGCGCATGTATAAGCCACCCTGACCTAAATAGCTCGTTCATGCATCGTGTAAACAAGACCCTGTTATATATATAAAATAAAACCATAATTTTGAATGTCGGCTCAACGTTTTACATTCAGCTTGCGTCAAACTACATTTCACCGCGCGCGTATAGGAATACTAAGCGTAGATAAAGAAGCACGGTCAAGCACCATTAAAAACATGATAATATTTACTTTATTACTCGATCCGTAAAATCGCACGTATAGCACACACGTATAAAACGCTTCATCGAATCGATCGTGAAGAAAGAAAGAGGAAGCACAAGGGAGGGGGAAAGAAAGCGAAAGCGAGAGACAGGGAGAAAGAGGACTATTTCATGACATTTCTAACTCGGGTTACCGACGCCTGTCTAGCGCAAGAGGTGTACGTAATGTGCTCTATTCTAGCGGACCTTATATTTGGATAACGCATCCTCCACTTGAGGCAACTGGCAGCAGCAGCGCTCGCACCTATTGATGCCGATTTGCAAGCGAGTGAAAGGAGCGGAAATTTCGCTGTGTAATCAGCCGCCGTAACAAAACCACCGCTAGTAGCACATGCACGCCGCCTATCGGAACGTAAGAGAAGCACGACCGGTTCATTTGCGTAGTTTTTTTTTTACATTCTCTTATCGCGGTTACAAGCCAGCAGGGCCCGTTGTTAGAAACAAAATTGGTCTTAACATTAGGCTTAACGTTAACTTTTTCTTTTAGACCGTTGACGGAAACGCTGCGAAGTTACAAGAATGAAAAAATCGTAGCAGATTTCCTCATAACAATACGAAACAAAGTGACGTAGACGGTCTAGGAGAAATTGTTAATGATTACGTCACCGTAAATAGTACAAATAAAAAATAAATTTCTACTTTTTCACAAAATATAAGTAATTCTGTTCACTTTTTATGGTTAAATTGCTGCATAATAGCCGCGACTAGAACTGCAGTATAATTTCTGAAAACATAGGCCTATGATATCATAGTTCAGTTTTGCTTTTGTGCATGCTGGATTTTAATAATAATAGTAGTGAAGTGACAGTTGTACCGTACCTGGATTATTCGTCCGTATTAATTATTTATTGTGGCCCTGATGAATAGTAAAGTAAAATAAAAGTAATTAAAATGTCACAATGCAACAAAAGGAAAGTGGCTGATGTGTGAAAAAACATATCACCATAGCTTTATGCTTTCAAAGTGCCAGACCCTCTCCTCATCTGCTCAGCCAACAAGATCTCTTCAATAAAAAAGGAATGGAGAAAATATCCTCAGTCATCGAATATGTCACAACAGAATATATTTATGTACACTTAACTGAAGAATTTTTATTTTATTTTAGGGGAAACCTTTCACAGCCTCTCGTATACATTCAGAATAGGCGAACGCACCATATCTAACATAATAACAGCTACATGTCAAGCCCTATATGAATGTCTTAAGGAAGATTATCTTAAGGTAAGGCTACCAATCATCTAATACTATTTTTTCAAATTGCAGTATAGGCTGTGAGACAATTTGTTACATATAATTTTACAAATAATACTGAAATTTGATTGTCATTGATATTGTCCATGTTTCGCTCGATGTTCGTGGCTGTGTGCGGATTCCCGAAACAAGAAACATTGCTCAGCGGAGCGTGTTTCGCTGAACAAGCAATGTTTGATTTGCGGAGCGTGTTTCGCCTGAGCGTATGTTTTGCTCGGGTGTGTGCGTCAATTGTTCTGCTACACAGCGAAACGCCACAGACGGTCTCCAATCAATATCCTTAAAAATATCACATGACACACAAAATTTGATGTCCATTGGATGGCTATTTTGGATGTCATGTGACAGCGGCGCTGTGCGCAATGTTTCTATATGTTTTGCTCAGCTGTGTGCTTTTGCTCGCTCAGCAGAACGCGAAACGCTGGAAAACAAAATTTCGTGTTTCGCTCGGGTGTGTGCGTTGTGCTTTACACTGGAACTGTCGAGCGCGGACCAGTCTATAAAATACGCGGCTTCAGAAATACGGTATTTATTAGCGTTCACACGAGGAAATGCGCAGTCCAAGAGATCCGGTGTTTCTCAAGCACGGCAAATTATTCGGGGTCTGGGAAGCCGCGTATTTCAACAAATACCGGATCTGTTTAGATACCGTATTTCTTGGACCGCGCATTTTGCCTCGTGTGAACGCTAAATACCGAATTTCTCAGCTCCATGTGAACGCGGCTATAATATCAAATCGTCCAGGTTTTTTTGAATTTTTAACTAGTTGAGAAACAATCTTATCAGGTAAGAATTTGACGATACGTTTAGTCCCGTTAGTTCTTACTTTTAATGTAAAAAAATGGGAACAAAATTTTTACAAAATTTACCATAGAAAATTCGTGACGTAGTCAATTTAAGACTAATGTTAAGACTAATTATGTTTCTGACAACGGGCCCCTAGCTGCTGTTTACATACCAACGCGGGCACCTCATATAGATATATGCTTATACGATTCACCACACACCACAAGCGACAACCGTGGCCTTGAGGGCGAGGCAAGGGGTTAAAGCCCCATGGGAAATGCTATCCCCCGGGCGTGGAGGGACAGTACCGCAACGTGGCAGCACTAGTGTTAGGATTAGGGTTAGGATCAGGGTTAGGGTTAGGGTAAGGGTTTTTGCATCATGATATCTGTCCCCACACCATAGATTAATTTTTGTGGATGACACCCCTATATATAGATATCCGATATATAGATATTTAGTGTTAGGGTTAGTGTTGGAGTTAGGGTTATGGTTACTGTTAAGTTTTGAAGTATGCGTTAACTGTATCACGTGACCGTCCTTCCACGCCCGGGTGATAGCAACACCCAAGCCCCATCTATAGAGAGAGATATAGATACATACACAGGGGCGGCGGAACCGGGAGGGGGGCAGGGGGCACTTACCCCCCAAAAATTATTATTGTTATTATTATTATTATTAAAGGGAGAGTTTATTCTAGGTTCTAGGGTTATTTTCAGCTAATTTAGGTTATAATTACGCTA
>NW_014577200.1:398673-417950 GCF_000485595.1 Priapulus caudatus | reverse complement strand
TATCTAATATCTATCTAATCGATGCTATACTATTATCATCTATCTATCTACTCTATCCTATCTATCATCTATCTATCTACTACTATCTTGATCATAAAAGTGTGTATCTATCTATCTATGAGTGATATGAACGGCATGAAACTTTTATGGTGTGTGTGCGCGTGTGTGTGTGTGTGTGTGTGTGTGTGTGTGTGTGTGTGTGTGTGTGTGTGTGCTTATGTGTGTGTGTGTGCGTGTGCGCGTACGCGCAAGCATGCATGTGCGTGTTTATGGCTCAGAGAAGCTATATCCCTACTAGACGTATCAGATGGTGCTCTTATAATTTAGAATATAAACCTAAACGCTATATAGATAGATAGATAGATAGATAGATAGATAGATAGATAGATAGATAGATAGATAGATAGATAGATAGATAGATAATAGATAGATAGATAGATAGATAGATAGATAGATAGATAGATAGATAGATAGATAGATAGATAGATAGATAAATAGATAGATAGATAGATAGATAGATAGATAGATAGATAGATAGATAGATAGATAGATAGATAGATAGATAGATAGATAGATAGATAGATAATAGATAGATAGATAGATAGATAGATAGATAGATAGATAGATAGATAAATAGATAGATAGATAGATAGATAGATAGGTAGATGGAGAGAGAGAGAGAGCGGATAGAGAGAAAATGGACAAGAAGGAGGAGGGGATGATGATGAGGAGAAGGAGGAGGAGGGGAGGAGGGGAGGGATAAGGAGCGGGAGAGGGAGAGGAGGAGAAGGATGCAGAGGAGTAATAAAAGAATCATTTGTCTTGAAACTTTCTGTGGTGTACTGATACGATAGTATCTGCGTTACTTGAACGTAAAAGGTCGTGTGCCAGTGAACGGCGTTTCACTCTTACTGCCTTTTATTTGGCACATACACGTATTACATTGTATATGAATATATATAATTGTAATGAATAGCAAGTTAAAAAATATTTTGATCGCGTAATCAAGAATTTGAAAAGCGAACTGACTGTACATTCATCATAGCATTAGGCGCAAGTACACAGGAATGTTTACGCAAATAAAGTCTATAATTTAGGCAATTAATTACACAAGTTATTAAATAATTAGCGCATATAATTGCACGTAACGCGTATATGATATTTACACGAATAACGCGTATAACCATAGACTTAAATTAAGTGTGCTTGAATAATAAATTACGCCGTCCCCTCTCCCCGTACTTATATTAGATTATATATAGTTATTAGTGCAATTACCCGCAATACGGCAGTTGAAATTGAAGTAGTTCCTAAGCAAACTCATCAACATTATGCTCCATCGTAATTAGGTTACGCGAAAGCTGAGTTTTCATATCGTGATGTACTTGTTGTATGAGGGTATCGCAGCCTGTTCTGTTTACACGGTATGACACGTCCTAGCTTCGTCTATCTTATTGCGCGTGTGTTCTGCTTGTCTGACGCCAAGTAAAAAAACATTACTACGTTACAAGACAGATAACAGCGAAAAAAATCGAAATAATTACAAATCAGAGTTGTTAGAAATACCACTTGCTAGAAACTCTTTTTTCATTCTATAAAAATAAATATTAAGGTGTTTAATAGTTAACTGTTGCTAATAGCACAAATGCCATAGATTATTAATCCAATTCTTGCTTTTCAAATAGATCAAATAACATATAAAACTCGCTGAGAAGTGAGAAAAAGGCCAATGACAGACGCTAAAATCTGAGAATCTTTCAATATCTTACAGATTAGAAAACCTGCGAACTTCTGATGGTTCTGATGCAATTACTTGCATGATACTTTGCTTTATAGCAGGCGTATTACTTTGCACTATTACAGACTTGTGTGCGTGTGCCCGCGTGCGTGCGTGCGTGCGTGCGTGCGCGCAAGTTGTGCGGGCAGTGCATGTATGTGAGTTTACACTGCCCGAAGAATAATATACTGCCAATGAGCTAGAACACGGTACTGTGCGGAATTAGATAACTGTTTCAATGGAGACATCTCTGCTTGTAATAACGTCGTTTAGAAACACGCCCATTCAGTTCTATGCACAATACGCGTAGTGGGTGACATCTCTACTTTGTACCCGTACAAAGTCCCACTCTAGACAGCAGCACTATTTGATTACACGCACACCACGCGGACAAAATGACAACACAATACGATCATAGCAGATCTGCTTAAACGGCGAGTCGTTGAACCCAACGTTGAGTGCTGACCACGTAGATTCGTATAATGAGTCGCAACGCACCAATCGATTGTTTGTTTGTTTATTTGTTTGTTTGTTTGTTCTACACAAGTACCGACGCGGAGCGTGCACGGGAGCGTTCACTGCTGCGCGGCGGGTTCGCGCATGCGCACGTGCGTTGGAATCATTGACCTATCAGAACAGCAGTGGCGACGAACGAGTGCATTTCGGTGGTCGTTGGTTACACGCGCTGAAAACCCCGTCGGCGTCAATACGAATCAAGTTTCATGCAGACGCGCAGAAATGCTGTCTGTTGTCGTGGCTACTAATGGTTTCGCGTGCACGCGACCCGCAGCGTCTAAACCCCCGGCTATCACGAGCAACGTTAGAGCTTCGCGTCTATCAATAAATAATTCACGTGCGTCGTGTGCCGTGATCGCGTGTTCGTTAGCAGGCGTTTGACACGTGATGGCTTTAGTGCATCGCGGGAGCAGTGAGCGTGACGGTGAGAGTGGGGTGGCATGGGGTGTTATGCTAGAAAGAGTCAAACGAACTATGAGTTTCATAAATTGTAATTTTTTCACCTTGATTGTGATATGTGTGTACTCAGCGCGCGTGTGTGTGTGTGTGTGTGTGTGTGTGTGTGTGTGTGTGTGTGTGTGTGTGTGTGTGTGTGTGTGTTGTGTGTGTGTTGTGCAACTGTGTGCGCTTGTGGCGTGTTCGTGCGCTGTGTGCCTTCCTTGGGTGGTCATTGGTGGTGTGTGTTGTTGTTTGTTGCGCGCTGTGTGCTGCGAGTGCGTGTGCGTGTGTGCGTTGTGCGTTGATTTGCCGTGTGGCGTGTGTATGTATTTGTTATGTATGTATTGTTATATGTATGTATGTATTATGTATTACTGTTAATTGCATGTATGTAATGTATGGTATGTGCGCGTATATATGTAGGTGTACGCGTGTGTGCATATGCGTTGTTGTGCGTATGCGTAAATGTATGTGTGAGAGCGCGGTGCGTGGTCGGTCGTGCATACGTTTCGGTCTGACGTCAGTGAACTGCAATTCAGAGTGCGGCGTGATTCTGGAGCTCAGGTGTGTGGGTGTTGTGTCGCAATGGGGAAGTGCTGGTGCGTGTGTGCGTGTGTTTCGTTGTGTTTGTTACGTGCCGTGCGTATGTCTACGTGTGTGAGTGGTGTCTGGTGCTGGGCGCGCGTGTGGGCGTGTGTGTATGGTGAATGTGTGTGTGTGGGTGTGCGTGGTGGTGTCTCGTGTGTGCGGTGTGTGCGTGTGTGCTGT
This sequence comes from Priapulus caudatus, assembly GCF_000485595.1. Classification (NCBI taxonomy): domain Eukaryota; kingdom Metazoa; phylum Priapulida; class Priapulimorpha; order Priapulimorphida; family Priapulidae; genus Priapulus; species Priapulus caudatus. The sequence goes on along the minus strand of NW_014577200.1, from coordinate 414,451 downwards.
TTGCGCGCGGCGTGATTAATGTTGTTGGTATGTATGTGTGTTGCGCAGCCGTGTAGATGTGTGTGGTGTGTTGTGGTGGTGTGGCGTGTTGTGCGTGCGTGCCTGCGCGCAGTGTGTTGGTGTGTGTGTTGTGTGTGTGTGTGGTGTGTGGCGTGGTAGTGTCGTCGGTGTGTTATGGTTGTGGTGTGTGTGTGTTCTGTGTGTGTGTGTTTTGTGTGCATGTTAACGGGTGTATGTTGTGTGTGTGTATGGGTGTGTGTGTGTGTGTGTGTGTGTGTGTGTGTGTGTTGTTGTTGTGTGTGTGTGTGTGTTTGTTGTGTGTGTGTGTGTGTGCGTGTGTGTGTGTGTGTGAAAGAGAGAGAGAGTGCAGTATGCAGTGTGCAGAGTGTGTCAGCAGGTGTGTGTAGGTGTGTACATACACGTACGCAGGCACGCGTCAGTCATGCTCTCATAAAATTCGAAGAACCTCGACGGGCGAATATACTGACTCATGCCCCAAACAATTTCCTATCTGATTAAACATGTTTTACACATGCGTGATAATTATTCAAATTAATTTATTAAAGGAATATTTTACTCTAGAATTTGAGAGTATATTATGATAGTAGATTTGTAAATAATAGCACATACCTATAAATATCTATAATTACGCATTCACGTTTGTCATAAAACAACATTGAATTTCGAAATCTTCATTTTTGGGCACTGACATGACACCCGCGACCGTGCTGCCACCCTGAATTCATTTTGCACGTTACAGACCGAGGGCTAATGTGCAATTATATTTATACCTAAATGCTATTTAACCGAACGATATTTATTTTATGACAAATTTATTCATATTATATCTGAAACTGTTTCACAAAGCAGGGGTTTGTTAAGCTAGTTTGTTTCTGTGGTGCATGCACGCGTCACCTACTGGATGGTAAGCCAACCTATGTAGCAATATTTTTCGTTTACAGTTGCGCGTCTAGACACAGGTTTGTTTAGATTTGTTAACGTGGCAATTCGCTAGACGTCACGCGTGTGTGTTAGAAGCCAGTTATAGTTGTAGCAAGTAGGTGTTCGGCGTGTAACTGGCAGTAGTTGAGTAGAGCTAGCGCAAAGCTGTTCTCTGTAATTTTAGTCGGCACGATGAAGTTGTATCCTGTCAAAGAAGTAAGTGTTTAATTTAGATACTTTTAGTTGAGCTTAATGGTCAATTTGTGTGGTCCCGTTCACGTCTATATTTACATGGGACTTTTGCATAGGTGAAGTCACTGTGCATGCGATAGTTGTAGGGAATTATTAGAGTGCTCAGTGTAGCAGTAGAAAGTGCTTAGACAGGAATTATTGTATTTAACACGCAGTACTAAGCTGAAGTTATACTTTATTTTCTTTATACACGCAGGTCATTAGAATAAGGATAAATGTTGACTGTTTAATAGAGCAATGTAGTGACAATAATGTTAATATCTAGCAAGGAAATTAAGGAATGTAGGGTGTTACAATGTGACAAAATGTTTATTTTAGTGAATAAGGCGTGGCTTCTAAATATTGATGCAGCATATATTTGAGGCATGTTTGTTCTACAACTGTATTTTGAGCGCAAACGATAGAAGTATATTATTTGCTCCAAGTATTAGTGATTTGAATTAGAGTATGAATTCGCTAAAGAGAACTCATTGGAATTATTGAGATTATTTTGTCGTAACGTTGTTATGTCATGTACAGTCTCTATTTATATTGTTCTATGTGTATTGTAATGGTTAGTATCTTTATTTGTAATATTTATTTTTACAGATCGAAAAAAAGAAGCTATTCAGCTTGTATATCTGTTCAAGGCAGGACGCAAAGTTTTGGTTCCCTTTTTCAACTGTTCAGAAACTATATGTCGTTTATAAGCTATTGCAATATTTAAATTAATAAATAAGAAACGCCCTCGGTCTGTAGCCCTTGGCTGAAAAGTCCATTTGCGCAACTTTTCAGATAACGCGCTTTGAGTGGCGCCACCGTCGTTGTAATCAAACTGTAGTCGTTAGTTTTAAAACATTTTTTTTAAATATGTTTAATGGTGATTGAACCATGAAATTTTTAATGTAGCGTAATTTTAACCTAAATCAACTGAAAATAATCCTAGAACCTAGAGTCAAGTATTCCTAGGAGGCACGGACACATACGCGCGCGCGCTTGCAAACACAGCAGACACACACACACACACACACACACGACACACACACAGCACACACGACACACACACAACAACACACACACACATAAACACACACATACACACACACACACACACACACACACACACACACACACACACACCACACACACAAACACACCGGACACACACCACACACACACACACACACAACACACAAACACATATATATATATATATAGTATATATTATATATAGTCCTTTTAAATCTAATTGATGTGGAGTCGCTGTCCGCGTGCGCGCTCCGGACTGTCGTCAATGTAGATCGACTTCATTCAGTATATAGATCGGAACAGTGATTATCAGGTTTAACGCTAATTTGATGGAGCGTGGAAACAAGCAAACCATGACACTGCTCGCGCGAAAACGTCGGCTCGCTGACTTTGACGTACCGCCGTAGTTGAGGCCTGTCACGTGGCTACCATGCCAACGCGTGCGCTCTTACAATATAGTAACTACGCCATGAGGTATCTGGCCAGTATGTCTGCGCCTCGATCCGGTGCACAACCACAGCTCTGTCACACACACACACACACACACACACCACACATAACACTAACACAACAGCATACCGCATACGATAGCAGCGACATTGGCATCAGTCCTTCGGGAAGCGCCTGGTAGAGTTGCCCCACCCCTCCGCTGGACCGCCTTCCCTCCGTCCGCGCGCCGACGCGTAGAGTTTTTTTCCCGCGCCGCACGAGTCGTTGCCCAGGGCGTCCGCCGCCAGAGCAGACGATACGCAGTGCGAGTGAAACATGAGGCTGACGGCTGCTGTGCTGGCTAGCTCGCGCACCACCGGTCCTGCTAAGCCGACGTATGTGCATCTAAGCTCGCAAGTGGCCGGTAAGATCACGAACGATGTAGATATAGAGAGAGGAGAGCGATAGAGGGGAGAGGAGAGAAAGGGGGGGGGAGAGCAGATAGCGGAGAAAGAGAGAGAAGAGAGAGAGAATGAGAGAGAGAGAGAGAAAGAGAGACGAGAGAGAGAAGAGAGAGAGAGAGAAGAGAGAGAGAGAGAGAGATTGAGAGAGAGAGAGAGAGAAGAGAGAGAGAGAGAGGGGGGGAAGAGATAGCGAGAAGAAGAGCCAGAGAAGAAGAGAGAATGCAGAGGAGAGAGAGAAAGAGAGAGAGAGAGAGTAGAGAGAGAGAGAGAGAGAGAGAGAGAGAATGAGAGAGAGAAGAATGAGAGGAGAGAGAGAGAGAGAGAGAAGAGAGAGCTAGCGAGAAAGAGAAGAGAGAGAGAGGAGAGAGAGAGAGAGGAGAGAGAGAGAGAGAATGAGAGAGAGGAGAGAGAAAAGAGAGAGAAGAGAGGAGGAGAGAGAGAGAAGAGAGATGAGAGATATATGCGAGAAAAGAAAGAGAGAGAAGAGAGAGAGAGAGAGAGAGAGAGAGAGAGAGAGAGAGAGAGCGAGAGCGAGAGAGAGAATGAGATCGTAAGTTGTTTCGCATTTAGTAGGTTATTCCTTCGTATTGTATCGTATCGTATCGTATCGTAGAGACATCATTGTATTCTTCTTCTTCTCTTTTTATTCTTCATATTATTATTATTTTCTACTTTTTCTTCTTTTTCTATCTTTTCTTTCTTATATTATTTTTATCTGTAATATTATTTTTATTCTCCCTCGTTCACTTCCTCTTACTCTTCCTCTTCATCATCCTCCGCCTCCTTCGCCCCCATATCGTCTTCTCCTTGTGTATTATTCTGTAGTTATTGCTTAATTAGCATATAACGGGAGCCTACTTAAGCTGATAATAAGCGTAACTTAAGCTAACCTCTCTTAGTAAAGAGTCTGGGTTGTTTTGGCAGTGTGCTATTTGAATAAGATCGGCCATGAAATCATGAACTTTAAGCTTTCATCCTGTTCGGAGTAAGCGAGGTGCTAACACTGCATCTAACTCGCAATTCGATGACAGCGCAAACGACATAAGTAGTCTCAAAAAATAGTTTTATGAAGTGAATGTTTGTGATAAGTTTCCTCAAAATAAATATCACAAAACATGGCGACAGATATTTTTTCGCACGCGCCATGTTTTGAGAAGATGCGCGTGAAAGTTTCTTCGGTTTACATTCTATACGCGTGCTCACAGAATAGACCAAACTGAACTAGGCAAATTGCATCCCCATATCGTTATCCGTTTATTCTTAACCCGTAGAGCACGCTATTTGCTTTAGAGCCTGCGGGGTTTCAGGATTTTAACGGATCACGGTTACTATTCATTTTAAGCCAATGGTTCATTATCACGAGAGAAGGCACGCGGCAGAGCGATGCGAATACCTTCATTTTATTTATCAGTGTATATTTCTCGACGCCATGCGCGTGTAGAGAAGACCTAACAATGCACGCGCACAACGCCAACGGCGTTTGAATTCCTGATGGATGCGATAATAAAATAATATTATATATATCTCTCTCTATCTATTTTACGACGCGCGCGGTGTTTCTCAGCGCAATCGAAATGAGTTGATGCGGAAGCAGCAGCAGTAGCAGCAGCAACAACAACAGCAGCAGCAGTAGCAGCAGCAACAGCAGCAGCAGCAGCAGCAGCAACAGTAGCAGCAGCAGCAGAAGAAGAAGAAGAAGAAGAAACAGCGGCAGTAACAGCAGCAGCAGCAGCAGCAGTATTAGTAGTAGTAGTAGTTGTAGTAGTAGTAGTAGTAGTAGTAGTATAGTAGTGGGAGTAGCAGTAGCAGCAGCAGCAGCAGCACCACCACCACCACCACCAGCAGCAGCAGCAGCAGCAGCAGCAGCACCACCACCACCACCACCATCACTAGCAGCAACAGTAGAGGCAACAGTAGTAGTAGCAGCAGCACCACTAGCAGCAAGCATCGATGACAAGTTCTCGAGGGCTTCGCGAATTAGAAGTGACAGCGTTCCGGAGCGAATTACAGCCGGCTACGCCGACGCTAGTAATAGCCGCACCGGACACCCTAATGAAATCTCACCGGTGCTCGTAAACTCGTGTTTCGCCGACGTAAACCTATAATCCGTGCCGCCGCGAGGCCGCGAAGTGACGACTTGTCGCAAATCGTCATTGACGTCGTCTCACGTAGCGGCGACGTTTTCCATCGCGTCGTACGATAGAAATAAAGAAAAGCACACGAGCGTTGATGATGTAAGAGTGTGATGTGATGTTCGGTTACGGCGATTTATTGCGCAATTTGTTATCCAATTTATTGCGCGGCGTGTACACTCATGTTGGGGTAATGCGAGTTGTGAGCACTGAACCATAACAATATTGTTATAGTTTAGTGGTTGTGAGGCGTGATCTGCCTTAAAGACGCTGCGTCGTCCGGTGGCTCTCCTTCAGCCGAGAATGTTGCGCCACCTACCGGTTAGATGGGTTCCTATTCGCTTTAACAGCACCGCGGAGTTTGTGTCTGAGTCGGATGAACATCAGACACATCCAAGCGTTAGGGTCAGTTAGGGTCCCTATATACAGAGAGTTGCGCCATGACGAGTCGGAAAACTATCGGTCACGTGGTCGCTGGACGACGTGTTGTTTCCAAAAGTGTACAATTAAATTATCATATGGCGCAAACAATTTGAGTTACATTTCTAGAAATCTAGATACACATAGACACATGTCTTAGCTATAATCTCTGTAAATTTTGAGTTTATTGAAGCACGATTAGTCTAATTAATTACTACGGAATATTGTACAGCGTATCCATACAGCGCTGTACTTAAGCGGCAGCGGTGTGGATCCATTTGGAAACAACATGGCGTCAAATCCTGAGTTGGCGCAACTCTCTGTATACAGGGACCCTAGGGTCAGTGTTGGAGTCTGGTTTAGGATTAGGGTTAGGGTTAAGATCAATGTTACGGTTATAGCGATAGAGTTAGGGTAATCGAGTAAATGATAGTGTTAAGGTTACAGATAGAGTTAGTGTTAGTGTTATGGTTAGGGTTATGGCTAGAGTTGGGGTGAGGGTTAGCGTTAGGGTTATGGTTAGAGTAAGGGTTAGAGTTAGAGCTAGGATTACAGTTAGGGTTATGATTAGCGTTAGGCTTAGGGTTAGGGTTAGGATTAAAGTTAGGGTGAGGATTAAGAAGTTACTGTCACGCAGCGTATCATACCAACGCGTCAATATAATCTATGTGATGCACTAGGCTTTGTACAATATCACAGCGAGCTCTACTGAGAGCTAACTGTATTATTTGCTACCGATCACATTCTTAGAATACTCATTATAGACGGGAGCTCTTGTCTGTCTACCGTCTATGCTGCTCTGGATGATAGAAAAAATCTGAGATGAAATTATTCGCGCGTTAAATATATAATGTGAATAAATGTAATGTAATGTAATATATTTTATATAATATAAATTAGCTATAAATAATAATAAGCTAGCGTGTTTATGCTCTCTATAAGTGACGCCGGAGAAATTGCAGAAGCGGGCCAATGATGTTGTCGCTGTCAGAACGCTTGCTCGCAGAGGTTTTATCCAGCAAGTGAAGCGCCTCACGTTCTTCGCATATCTGATCAAACGAATTTCAACGAAACACGAGCAACGTCACCCGAATGGTGACGTCAGATTGAGTCCAGTGCGTTGATTACGTCAGTAACGATGACGTCATTGCAGCTCAACCACGTGGTGGCCGAGAGACGGACCTGGGCAACGCCCTCAAGTGGCTCCTCGCTGCGGACATTGACGGCGACAACCAGAGTGAGGGCGATTCGCTAGAGGTGGCGCCACAGTCGTTCGGCGGGGGCGGAGCAGCGTTTCGCGACGAGAGAAACGTATGTTTCCATCGCTGCTTTGGACAGCGCAAGCTTACGGCCTTACAATGCTTCGGGATGTGCCGGTAAGCAAGCCAGCGCACTGTACAGCCAACCGTCCACACACACACACACACACACACACACACACACACACACACACACACACACACACACACACACACACAACACACACCACACACACACACACACACACACACACGCACACGCACACGCACACGCACACGCACACACACACACACACACACACACACACACACACACACACACACACACACACACACATACAAACACACACTAGTACGCCAGAATATAATAACCTGATAAGCAGGCGACTGAATAGTTGATTTTGTTCACAATCTTTATCTTGATGACGTGGCAGCTAGGAGCTTTCTACCATAATTATAATTTATATTAATAACTATATATATTTGCTCGTATTATGGTTAAAATTAGGTGCGTGTAATATATATATATATATATATATATCTATATAATTATATTATCGCATTTAATTGTTTGTTTGCAGTTAAAGTACCCGAAATATACAGAAAAATATACGCAGATGCACAGTCTCCGATGCCAACAGAGAATGACGCAGAGGATTGTGGGAAATAGACCGCAATTCTTCTCGCCGCAATCAAAAGCGGTTTCTAATCCTACGTTCAAAGAAAAGATTTTCTTTCGGTCATTCCTGTGTTGTAATTCTTGCGGTGGATCAGGGCGTAGACTGGCCGCCGTACGTTTATCCTATAGTATACGATCTTAGTGATATTATTTGTATACTTTCCAGTATCAGTATTCATCCTTTAATTAATCCATTAAGAGTTGAGTAGGTTTTTTACATGTATAATTGCCCATAGGTGGCCGGGGCGGTGTAGGGCTGATAATCTATTTTGCATTCATATTTTCGTCACTTCTGGTCTGAAGCAGTGTAACCTTCCAATTGTAACTGGAATCAGTGTGAATGTAAGGGATTTCGCGTGAATGCGAAAGGGAATGCCATTTCAAAATCTTTATGACGCGCCATCCCTGGCGGTGCGATTACACGAAGAAAGAAAAATGAATCAAATTATAACCGTAGGAAGGCGGTTAAACGATTTAGTTTACTAAAGACCTTCTGTAGCGACTATTGAAAAACGCATTCACATGGCAGTTTCATAAAAGTAAGGCGGCGTTTAATTTTAGGTCGTTAACTCGTCTGTTTATTAAATATGTCTTTAGAATCGATGACGGAATTCGTCAAAACGTGCGCAGTGGCAGTTTATACCTGCTTCGTGTTAAATTTATAGTGTCAGAAAAATAGTTTTGTATACGTAATTTAGCATTATAGTCGCTACTATGAGGATATGATCAAACGGCAGTGTGTGTATATGCATATGATGCACAGCGCGGCAGTATAACCTGGCCTTGTGTTAGCTTTGCAATCAATTGTTGAGGTTAGAGTATCGCGCGAGATGATCTCATGTGATGCAAGATGAGTATATATCGTGTGTGAACATATCTTTAGGGTAAGATGAATTCAGTTTTCGCGTTGACCGATATTCAATATGGACAACAAGCAATATTGATTATAATTTTTCATTAAAGTTTATTAAAATCACTGAATTCGTAATTACATGTCGTTTTTGTATTCTTCGAATCGTCACGATTTAGTACTATAACTATAGATACTTTAATAATTATACCGTTTCATGTGAACCATGATATTGTGATAAACATTGGCTTATTAACTTAGGACATGACATGACACTAGTCAAATGTTTACATTAAAATTTTAACGCAATGACGCAAACGCACCTATACTACGTTACGCACTGTATGAATACGCGCATCTTCGTTGCACTACATCGCTGCTAATATTGTATAAGTGCAAAGGTTTTGCTGATAATTGCACAGGCTTGGCTAGCCTTTAATGACAAAAACAGCCAATACAAAGAAAACAAGGAGAATGGGGCTCAAAGTATGCAGCATCAAATGTCCGCCCTAATGTCCGTGCACAATAAACCATTATTATAGATGCGACGCGTTTTCATGTTTGAAAGATCTTGTTCGTTGTACGCGATAATATGAAGAGTAGGAATCGATGCGTCCATGTGCGATTATTCTAATTACTCAAAGGGAGAAACTATAATAATTTATCATCATCCATCAAAGGCTTGCGGGCAATTATACTACACGGAGAAATAATAGAGAGACCGAATTCTCGCTCGGTGAGACAGAGTCACAGAACCTTACATCGAATGATTAATTAAACATTCTGGTGACATTATTAGCCGTGGCTGTATGATAGAAAGTGGAGCGTCCTCTTTAATATCATCATGATAATTGCTCAGGTCACACGCATTTATGATGACGCGTACGTCGTACGAATGCGCGCGTCAGCACTTACTGCTAGTGACGTCATTGCTGACAGGCGGTGGGCATATGTTGTGGGCGGCGGTTCATAACAGATGACATCCGGATCCGACTTACTGAATCTAGCTGTATTACGGTGTTTCCCTTGCGCGGCCATACATACCAAACAATGCTGATAAATCATGTGAATTTCGATGCTTGCAAGTAACACCATATGTTGTTAACTCAAACAAATATTGCTTTTTCCGGCACATACGTTGAAACGGCTACTTTGCAACGCAATTGACGCTAAATTGTTGGCCCCTCAATTACAGATCGCCCGACCCACACACTTCTCGATAACCTAAAGCCGCACACACGCGCGCACACACTCACAGCACAAACGCCGCGCGCCTGGCGCTCAACACACACACATACCGCACACACACACACACACACCACACACCACACACCACGCGCGCGCGCACCACGCACACGCACACGCACACGCACACGCCACACGCACACGCTGCGCGACACGCGCACCGCGCACACACACACACACACACACACCTGTAAATGCACGCCTGGCGCGCGCGCACGCACGCATCGCAGACGCCACACAACCGACACACATTTAATTACGTAAACCAATTCAAAATCAGCGAAGTCTCTCATCTCTCTCTCTGTCTCTCTCTCTCTCAAATATATATATATATATAATATATATATATATATATATTAATAAGTATATATTATATACACGATCGACAACTTCTAGCTCACCAAGACACGAAGGACACATGAGATTGGATTATAAACGTATGTCTTTATTACTATAGGGTATATTATCGATCAGATATTGTATCGATGATCCGGTCAATCATCTGCGGTGACGTCCACCGATAAATAAATCAATAAGAACACAAAAAGCGCATAATTATATAGTAACATTTGTAAACATACAAAATACTTCTAATCTAAAATAGAGACTTTTCGACTGTGTACATAATTACAGTAGCTTAGTGTCACAGATCAAAGCGCCTGTATTACAAAGGTCTCTCAAACTCTTCACTGTTGCAGAATTTAACAGCAATATGTTGCTAAGCGTATTTCCAAATAAGATTTTCCTAATTAACTTCTTTATGGGCGAAATAAAAACTAGCCTAAAATCGTAGCAGTTTATGGGGATGATTAAAACGGGACAAATGTTTTTAGTAAATGAAAGATTTTCCACGATATATATACTCCATGTGGATTTTACGTTCGTTAAGTGTCAACTGTTAACTTTGAAGTCACTGCAGCCACATGTGGATATTAATGCGGAACCGCCTTAAATTATATTTGATCCATTCTATCGCATTTCCATTTCATTTCTATTACTTATATTTAACTCAGACAGAAGAGATTTCATTGTTCGTTTCATCACCGAGAGACATCTGCTTAAAATTCTTAACAGGTAGTTGTTAGAATTAATGTTTCTATTTAACTAGTCTCTGTAACACCTTTATACAGCTTATCTGTCAAAGGTAAAGCCCATGAAGAATTGCTCATTCTAATGCTATTACTCACGCTATGGCGTTTCATGTAACAATCGTTCTTTACAAAATCTACAACAGTGCATTTTACTCAAGAGAAATCAAGACAGCTTTCTACTCCTTAGTTGTACGATATCTGAGACATTTAGTGGTCATACTATGATTCCACTCCGTATATAATCATGCACTGAAGTTAGTGCACAACGATATGATATTAGTGTAATGTAATAGTACTACGTTCATGCGTGTTCCTTTACCCACGCCACCCCCTCACACGGGACTACTCGTCTATGAAAATGCCGCGAAAAATACTTACAATAAACGACAGATTGCCCGAAAAAACGGGGAAGTTTTTGTAAGTTATTTGATCGGTTATGTTACAAATCGCAGCCATATACCGCATCTACAAATTAAGCATGTTTCACTGGCGCAAACAAACATTTTTCGCGTTTAATATCGACCAATATAATTTACTACCTGCGACTGCATGGCCCTCTTCATGCCAAATAGTACTCATTAATATCAACGAAGACAGGATATATCTATATGCCTATATAGGCAATAAACTCACGAAACAAAAAATATCAACAAGCAAATCAACTGGAAAATTTCGATTCCGATCGTAGTACATGTTAGTGGCCGCAGAGAGCTGCCGATTCTCTTAGTACAAAACAGTCATATACAAATGTACACAATAGAGCTACAATGTGTCGCCCGGTGCGCGCGCACGAGTGTCACATTGTGTCACATTGACAATAAACGTCGTCACCTATATACGCGCGGCATCGTATTGACAGAATGAATAAATATGTGGGATCACATGTATATTATATATAATTAAAAGTATCCTCCTCGCTACCCCTCACTACGTCCTCTCTCGGTTCCAATCTCAAAAACACACGATAGTGATCGCCAGTGACAGGAATCTAGAACATTAACAATTACCTTAAAAGCTCAACGCTCATGCTGTTTATATACACTGCGGGCGCACGCCCCTACCCAACAGCTACCCACTTATATCGCATACACGGTATTTATAGTGCCAACCTATCTCAATACTTGTAGTCATCCCGCGGATCTCTTGACTCTGAATCATCCGAGTACTGCTTACATGTACGGACGTAGCGGAATCACGATAAGCTGTTCATAAAGCGCCGATTGAAATGCGCGGGAAAATGTCATCAATTCACCATCTATTGATTTGCCGACGATGACGTATTGTAGACGTGAATATGGGGGCAAATTTCGTACGCCCATTCCTCACGTATTTTGTATAATTATATATTGTGTAGGGCTTTGTTTGTCCGCTGATTATCAGAAACACGCGGGTGCACTGAGAAGCTAACAGTGCACATATCTGTGACGGGAAGACATGGCGTATTATGCATGCACGTATTATGAACTAGCAATATTTAGACATACCAATTCCTGTTATATATGCACTCGTCATATTAACGTGTTGCTTAAGATAGTTGTCTTACACGATTGCCACTGGTTTGTCAGTGAGGGCAATCAGCTAACGAAACGACACGAGTGAAACACAAAGAATATTGCAGTAGTTCGTGACATAAGGTACAATTCACAAAATCAGAATATTAAGGCAGTGTCGCGCCTAGACGCAGCCACACCACGTACGAAGAGGTAAGTTATAGTCTTAGAACGTCAAATTCACTCCCTAACTATCATCTCCAGTAATATCTCGAACGATCGTGGCGCCTCCTCTACTCGGCACCGCAGCGCCACGTAGCGGCCGCGTTCAGCAGCGCCACCTATCGGCCGCGTTCTTCGCAGGGCAGCGCGTCATCAGTTCGTGCAGTCCTGGCAGCCGCATTTCCTGATGACCTGCAGACGCTTCGTGTAGCGCGTGCCGTTAGTGCACGCCATGCGCACACGCCGTAGCTTCGACTTGACCGGCTTGCAGCAGCCGTTGCCGCATGATCCCTTACACTCGGCTAACTTCACCTTCTTCGTCGACTTGCAGTCGTTCTCCTGGTGATACTGCTTCACTTGATCTTTGTGGCACGTCGGCCCTGAAACGTGAGGCGAGTAGAGAACAGTTACAAACAAAAAATTCAGCGCAAGACGAGTAAAGAACGATCACAAACAAGAATGAATCATAAGACGAGAAAAGAAAACAACATAAACAAACGGAAAACAAATAGATAACAAACAAACATGAGCAATATAACTGAAAACAAATTTGGTGCGCGATCCCATGTTCCAAGGTCGTACACCGTGTTATAAATGACGTATACTTGTGAAACTATCATATCGGCACGTGTACCACAGACTGTCATGTGCTAGAACATTGATAGCTACACATTTTCCCTCACAGCGTCCTTTTATGGAACTGTGGAATTACCATTCTTATAAAAACAAGCCTCATGTGACAGAACACTAGGTTTTGTCTTCACACCACGGTGAATAACAGTTAAACCAGCCGCTAGAAATAACATTGGCGCATTTAATGATGGCGCTTGTTCTCGAAAATAGCATCCTAATATAGTAAATGATCCGATTGAGTTTAGCCGTGTAGGTAACCACTTACAAAAGCATCGCCTTATTGCCTTATATAATATCATAAATTCCCTCATTAAACCAACATTTTTGCAAAATAATAAATATAACATAATTATTAATAAATATTATAATAATCTATTAAATATAAGAACAATATTATGAAATGTAATAAAATAACGATGATTTACAGTGATATAGATAATGCTAACTAACGGCCTACCTATGTCGCAGAACTTTCCGCCGTAGCCACGCTTGCACTTGCACGTATACTCCATGTTGTCGCCCGACACGACGCACGTGCCGCCATTGCTGCACTTGTTTCGCTCGCAGGGGCCGCCACCGTCGTGCAGCGGACATCCGGGAGCCATGAGATGCTGGTTGGTGGCCTTGAGAAAGTCTCTCGGCTCTCCGTTGATAAAGACGCGCTTCACGCAGCCTGTAAACGATGTATAGTGATAGACACTTGAGATCTACGACTATTAAAATATGATGACATCCTTCTCTGTGACTCACCATGATTCTGTGATGTATGCGATGCATGCATGGTCACACGCACGCACACATACGCACGCACGTACACGCTCGTATGCGCATACACATGCCCGCACTCGCACTCACGCACGCACACACGCACGCACGCACGTGACACAAACATCATTCATCCCGTACACCCGTATATCCGTACACATTATGCGTACCCCTTAATACGTGATCGTATTTTTTGCGCGTACGACAATGCTTGTTTAGAATACTTGTGATAATGATGGGACGTACGATGAGTGGAGGGGGCAATTGGTATGTCTTCTCGGCGAATAACAGAACAGATATTTGTTTATTTATAATAACACTGACGGTGTCACGCGTGCGATGTTGCGATACGGCATCAGCTGGTGTATAACAACGTACGTTCGTTTGTTAGCAGATTCATGGTGACATTATGTATACATCGAGGGTGTGATGTTCGAATTTTGCTCTTCACCGAGTGTTAAAGGAAGGAGATCGGATTAACAGAAGCGTGTGCACGCAACACCACGCCGCATCTAGTATTCAGGTACGCCTCGTGAGCAGTTACGCCTTGTAGCAAGTGCACGCGCTATACCACGTTCGCGTGTGTTATCTACATATAGGATATATCAAGAGCGTATTAAGTATGCATACTTAATACATATACATACTTATATACATACTTAATACGCTCTTGGGTATATATGTGTGTGTGCGTGCGTGCGTGCGTGTGTGTGTGTGTGTGTGCGTGCGTATATATGCCCACTAGCGTGGCGTATGTGCGCAACTACCTTGACAACGCCTATACTATCGGTGAATGGCGATGCGAATCGGGCACATCACACGTGTTCGTAGATTGCTGAAAAGCTAGAAGCCGTTGTCGGTACGATGGTGAGTCGTAGGACTATTTCTAGCTCTAAATATCAAATGAACCCTTATCGAAAATATTGCCCGACATCGCGAAAACCGATAAAAAGTTGTTATCGTTAATACCGTTCTGAAGTTTTGTCCTAACTTTACGATCGCTTTAACAACGTCTCAACCCCCTTGTAGTGCATGCGTGTTTATTTCCTCTTCTTTCCTAACGCCGGAGAACCCCAGTACCTCGTGTCGTTTGTCAAAAGGTTAAAAGGTTTAGTAAAAATTCGTTCGAGTTATGTTCTACTCCCTCACCGTTCCAAGTAGCGTATACAAGCACCCTTCTGGCGCCACCTACCATGAAAGCTCGAGCCGTTGCGTATGTGCCACTGACTGAGAGCGCGCGCCTGCGCAGACTCCGGCAGACCGCCGAAGAACAGCGGTGTACTGATCTCGGCGTAGTCTCGTTCTCCTTCGTTCATGATCGTACGCGCCTGGCCGCCATCGATGCGCAATGTGAAGTTCTTGCCGTTCGATATCAGCTCCACCGTGTGGTACTTGCCGTCACTAACCTGTGTGAGGCAGAGAGGATAAAGCTGGGTTTACACTACCGACTTTGTGTTGGCGAATTGGCAAATTGAACCAACTTCCCAACTATACAACCGACAATCTGCAGTGTAAACGCAAAAGTTGCGCGAGCAACCGATCGATAGCAACTAGTTGGGAGATTAGAACATGTTCTATTTTCGCCAACTCGGAGTTGAATTTAACATGCACGCATTGTCATTGTAGATGTAGTAGTGAATGAGGGGTGTGTGTGGAAGCTATAGGGTGTAGTTACACTGTGTCCGTATCTAGATATAGAACTTAACGCGCACACGCGCGCGCACACGCCCGGATATGGCAAGCCATTTGTATCATAATTCGAGAAACCACGGTTCCTCGCACGAAACCAGGTTTCGTGCTCACAAAACCTAGTTTCTTGCTCGAGAAACCACGGTTCTTGCCATGAAACTAGGTTTCGTGGCACGAAACCTGGTTTCGTGCGAGGAACCGTGGTTTC